>NC_056744.1:1116416228-1116671228 GCF_019279795.1 Protopterus annectens | reverse complement strand
CTAAACAAATACAGTCCTACATTTGTCAAAGAACATTGGAAATATGCAGATTCAGGTGTTACATGCAGCTACTAATGGTTAATAACAGTCTTTAAACATAAGAGAGTAGTAAAAGGCTAAGTAAAATTGAATAACGCTACAATTAACAGTTGCCAAGACTCCAGCCTTACATTCGGTTTAAGTGCTCAAGTGCGGCTTTGCTAGCTGAAATTAGAGCACTACTTTGCCTTTGAGCACAGCTATTATATTCACTAGGCAATGTGGTCAGCAGGACTTGAAAAATGTGGTGTAAGGCTAAGTTAAAGCAGTCGCTGAGTTTACAGCAGTAATACAGCTTTTAGTGACTGTGTACACTTCAGAGCTATATAAAGGTAGTCACTAAGACTCTAGCAGTATACACAGCTTCTAGTGACTCAAATAATACAAAAATGTAGTATAAAGTTAAAGTATAGTAGTCACTAAGAAACCAACAGTAGTTTAGCTTCTAGTAACTTAATATGTACACTTCTGACCTAAATAATGGTGGTCACTAAGAGGCTAACCTACTATTTAGCTTCTAGTGAACTATACGATGGCTAAATGTAATGCAAGGATACCTTAAAACAGTTGCTAATGATGCAGAAGTAATTCAGCTTCTAGTGACTAAAACTATTTACAATTACGGGCAAAAAAACTGTAGTAGCTCAGAATCTAACCAGCATGTTCAAACTTCTAATGATTAGATAAGGTTGATTCAAAGCAATATACTAGCTGACACTATGCATCTATTAGCATATTAAGCATCTAAAGATCAAAATAAGGATAATTTAAGGCAAATGGTGCAAGCAACAACAGTGGTAAACCAATTGGGTCTAAAGTACACTTCATTAGTAAAGTAGAGAAAACATAAACAATCTTCTAACACAGGTGTAAAATGACAATAACGGAAGCAGGTACACATTAAAAGTGTTATGTTAATACAGTGCAACCTACCGTGTAGCAAGACAAGCAGCCTGGCCACAGGACCAACTCAGAGGCAAGAGGACATGATGTAGTCCTGGTATTTTTAAAATGGTGCCACTGGAAGAATAGTCGTAATGATAACTGTAAGGTGGGAACTAGCCTTAGGGGGAGGGGATAAGTTAGAGGGAGAAAGGATGGGAGAGGAGGAAGGGGGAGGGATATAGAGCTGAGAGATGAGATGGCCCTGAGAAAACTATTAATGAACAGAAGCTGGAAAACAGGTAAAGGCAGGGAGAGGGTTATTGGATTATTGGTGATTGAACTAAGGAAAAAATGTTAAAGAATACTTTAGTTCATCAGATCAAGCCTTGAGAATGAAAGTTAATTCCACAAACTTTCAAGTGAGGGACAGAGAGAAAAGTGAACAGCGTATACTTTGTAGGGTTGTGTAAAAAGGTGTTTTGCAGAACTTTCCAGGGTGTATGCTGCCGCCTAGTGGTGAAAGAGGAAGGTGGTACCCTAAATTAAAAGGAATTTCACAGCTATGTCTAAATAATCTAAGAAGTTTACAAGGAAGTGGTCATGGAGTAGCATGTAAAGCTGGGAGAGGGGGAGCCAGCGGACTGTGGCAGGCTGCTATCATGCTCACCGAGGTAGAATGCTGGGCAAGATTATAAATTGCCTACAGCAATGTTCAATATAGCTGCATACACTGATGTTCCTTTGTAGAAGGGAAACTAAGCCCTTTAGTCAAGATGGAGTTGAATGAGCTTGGAAGCAGTTTATCCAAGAATGTCTTCACTCAGATGGGAGGGAATTATTTATTTTTTATTCACATTTTGAAGTTTCAAAACATCGATGTTATGGTCCTGACCATAAGAAATTTGAAGTTTTGAAACTTCAGAATTTAGATGTAGAGCCATATATCAGGAAGGCCGAATGGGGTTCCTGGGTTTTGGGAGGGTGGTCTGTAGCAGGTTATAAACTGGAAGGCAGTTTTACCCACTGTTAGTTGCACATGGATAGTCGCTGATGCTTCGTGCTGTGCCACCAACCTGGAGGTGTGGGTATCTTTGACGAATATTGATACTCCCCCTCCTTTTGTGGTTCGGTTCAAGTTTTGGGGCCAAAAAGCATGGTATGAGGTATAACCTGGTAGTGCTGGGGTGCTCTCGGGAGCCTTGAACCAGGCTTCTGTTACTGCACAGATATCGATGTTCTCCATGTTAAGGAGAGTTTCAAGTCCATGCATCTTGAGGTTTAGACTTCTGGCATTGAGTAGCATTGCTCTTAGTTTCTTATCCCATGGGGTACCTATGGAGGTAGTTTTGTCTTTTGAGCCTTGCCTAAAAAAGGCACTATGGGGGTAGCAAGAGCCTTTGCCAATATCTGAAAGCCCAGGGGTGACAGGTGCATGCCGTCCCTAGCGAAATATCGTGGCTTGTCGAGCATGTCATCCCAGGCTGACAGGCATTGGATCCCCTTTGAATGACACCAATACTTAAGCCAATTGTTGAAATTGATCATCTTGTCTTCATATTGTGGTATCATTCTTGGTGAGAGTAAGATGCTACTCAAGGTCAGGGTCATACCGGCCTGGGCTACATGCTCAGAGAGCTCCTCTATGTCTCTTTTGATGTAGTCCAGGGAGGTACATCTCAGGTCATTCACACCAGCATGGACAATGACTGAGTCATATTTGTACTTGCCTTGGAGTGACCTGAGTACTTGTGTTATGTGGCGGATCCTAGCGCCCGACAGGCAGCTCACCGTGACCTTCTCTTTGTTCAGCCTGGTGAGCGGGACGTCAGTGTGCCTGACGATAGAGTCACCTATTACAAGTGTATCAGGTGTGTTGTTTAGCCTTAAGGGCTGTGACTGTTTGGCACACTGGCTTTGTGAGCTATCTGTTGCACGTGTTTTGTTTTGGGGTAGCAGTTGCTTGGGTGTCTGCTTTGGAGGTCTCTGCTGCTTAGGCAGATTTTTATTTAGAGCCAACGAGTATGTTTGTGTGTGTGTGTGTGTGTGTGTGTGTGTGTGTGTGTGTGTGTGTGTGTGTGTGTGTGTGTGTGTCTGTGTGTGTGGATTGTTCTTATTAAGTTCAAACACTCAGATCAGTGAACCACACAAGATTGAGACAGGAAGATCAAAAATCTGGAAGATTAAACTGAACATGGCTAATAATGTGTTGGATTGTAGCACAGCAGTGATCAAGATATTGTTCCTTTCACCAACGTGCTATAGTCTCAGAGTTGGCATATATAATTAGCAGGACATTTGGGTGGTTCTGTTCCAGGTTTTTGATCTTCCTGGCTTGATTTTGTGTGGTTTACTCACCTGACTATTCAATCATATAAATCATATATACATGCATATCTGTCTGTCTATATATCTGTACCTGTATGTAAAACACACACACACACACACACACACACACACACACACACACACACACACACACACACACACACACACACACACACACACACTAACACAAGCTGAAAGTCACAGCTAAAGCAGATGAATGAATAAATGAATGTCAGAGCACTTAGCAAGACTGCAGTATAAAAACCCAATGCAGAACTGACAGGGGCATTATGCTCATGGTCTAATTGACTAGCAGCTGGGGCTAGCAATGATGGTTTTCTCACTCATTGATATGAGCTATACTAATTGGGAGGGAATGGGGAAGGTGAGTAATTAGGCATCTAAAACAACTGGTTTATGAACTGGCTAAGAAGGCAGAAAGACTACTTAGGTGAGGAAAATGCTTTTCTGCATTACAAAACCATGTGTCCTGCCTAATAGTGAAGTGAGTACTGCTGGAAAGCTTTCATCAGTGTATTGATCTGAACGTAAATTATTTTGGCATCTGAATTTTCTAATTGCACTTCTGTGCTTCTTTTAGAACAAAATTGCACACAGCTAAAACTTTTCTGTAACAACCTAAAAGAACACGGTGTATAGATGGGCATATATTCTTCCATTTCTGGAATCCCAACCACTTTGCAGCACTTTTGCTGGTCTCATTTTTACCACAATAACTGAAGCAGAGTACCATATATGAAGTGTGCATTTAACTACAGTGCATCCTTAGTGGAATTATTCCTACTCTTCTTTGTCAGATGTATGATAGCATGCCCTGTAACCTACTCTGCATTTTGTAGTTATCTAAAATGATCAGCAGCTTTCTACATTATCTTAGTATTCAGTCAGAACTATAAAGTATATTGACAAGGTAATAGCAGATAGAATAATGCAGCCTCTATTAATGTGCACAGTAGTATGTAGCAAGTGTTGGTGATTTCATGTAATAACACGCTGGTAATATCAATTATGCATCACTGGCTCAAGAAATCCAGGGATGCAGATTACAGTGGACTGGTATTGAGAACAACTAAACATTTTTAGGAGGAGCCATTTGCATCTCTTTCTAAAACCAGTTGTTAACACATTTCCCAGTGTGCACTCTACCACAAGACAAGTAGCTGAGTTCCACTATTGCGTGTGTGCCATAGAATGATGACCCTGAGCTGAATTTCAGAACATTGGAGTAGAAAGAGTGCAAAGTCTCTGCCGTTCCTCACACTTGCTGCTCTGAACAGAGAAGTCCAGCCTGCCCTCCTTGGATAACACCATCCATTGGAGGTGGTACCCCCCCCCCCTTTCTCAATCTCACAATGCTAAGGTATGGAGTTCAGTAGGACCCTCCCTGCACATGTAAGATAATGAAGGATAATGCAGTTCTGTATCATTCAGTTTTAATGAACTGTATTACCCTGTCTGACCCTAGTGCCAAAGCTACCCATGGACTCAGTGGGGCTATCATATCTGACTAAAGTTATTGGGCACAGCAGCTCCATCTGCATGATGGACTTGTTAATACAAGCACAGAGCCTTCCTGCCAATACCAGCCTTAGGGGAAATAGTACCTTAGGTTCCATGGCATCTGTTCTGCTCCCTGCTGCTCACCCTGTTCGCACCCCCTCATCATGGCCTCTGTATATCACCCATATCACTTTTTTATTACATTTTGTCTTAGGTTCATCAGATTTTTCAGGCATCCCTTGGACACATTGTAACTAGTCAAGACTACACTGTAATAACTTTGGAGCAAATACATAAAATAAGCTGGTTGTATGGGGTCCTCTAGGCCCCCAGAAGCCAAAGGGGTTGTAGATGCTCTGATGTGCATTTTAAAGTTTTTTGCCTATCATTTGATCCAGTGATGGTCAGAACAAAAATTATGAGCAAGTAAAAAATGTTGGTCTTATTGTTTTCTTACATATAAAAAGTAAGATATATGCAAGGCTTACTTTTCAAAACTACTGTTCAAAACAGATTGCAGTGCACAATAAAATGAGAAGGCAAATGCTTGATGGATATAGAAATCATGACTGGGAACAATGTCTAACTCCCTATTCTCCAAAAACAATCACCCTTCTGTACATCCCTTTGATGTTAGAGTGGGATCAAAATGAAAACGCAAAGAGACAGCTACATGTTTGAAGTACTTTTCTTATTTTTTTCTCTTTATAACTCTGTCTTTAATATCTTGACAGATGATTCACTTACAGGGTTGACTATATTGGTTGATATGTTGCAAAACGATGGTCCCTCAGTGTTAAAAGTCTGGGATAAATAACTGGAAAAAAATAAATTCCTATCTTATCTATATATCTAAAAGCATAGTCCTTCAATTCCCAGATTTTCAGAATGCAGCATTGCTTCTACCCTTCTTTTTGAATCTCTGTGCCATGGATTTTTTGGTTGCATTCTTTTTTAAAACAACCATATGTCCCCATTCTCATTATGTTTACTTATGTTCTTAGTGAACAGAAATCAGTCCTGACTTTAAATTTAAATTCTGCACTGTATGTATGCTCTCAATATTTATTTTTTGCTTTTTTCTTTTAGTACGCTTACTAGTAATGTTTTTTCTGTTCTATGTTGTCCTGTCTCTTTTTGCTGATTTCTTCCTTCCACAACTTTTATAACTACGCTAATTGTTCCCTTCACTCCATTACACCAAATAAGTCCCATTTCCTGTTGTCATGGTTTCTTCCATTTAAACTCTTGGCCTATATTACTTCTTACCCTGTCATCAGTAGCAGTATCTCTCCAGTTATAAAAGACTTCCTGCAGTTACTATGAACTTCAGCAGTAGTTACATTATTGAATTCGGTGTAAACAAGGGCTGAACAGACAGACAGTGTTTTCTCCCTGATTCTTAGAATTACTACCTTATCCATATGAATTTCTGGCACGAGTGATACCCAATCAGCTGCTTTGGCTTACTGAATGTCTGGAGAATGTAAACTGGAGCTCCTCCTCATTCCTGTGCCCTCACATATCTGTACAACCTTTTGTATCTAAACCCAAGTCTCCAGCCTGCACTCTGGAATAATACTCCTAGTTGTCATAGAACCTATCATTTTGAAGACAGAGTATAAGGTTGAAATCTCCAGCTATTACCGTTTGATGATCCTTTGGAAAAAATATTGCCATTCATCAGAAAAGGTTCTGAAATGAGTTGATAATATCTACTGGGGATAAAAGAATCTCATCTTTTATGTAAAAATAAGTGATTACAGTGTTAGAACTCAGACTCTCCTTTACTTTTTGAAATGTAGTCTGTTGTCTATTTGTCTACTGAAACAATACATGTATTATCATTAGTTATCGCACTGGTGAAGTTATTGTTTTTCATAAGATGTGAAGTATAGGCATTTCTAACGTATTGCACAAAAATGTGGTGAACCAAAAGAAGGCTGATATAATGGCAAAAATGCGCAATGCAGTAAAAAAGACAAAAAACATTTATTCTGCTTTTGCATTTAAAAACATATACTGCTTTATCAGACAGTAAAATCATGTGAACTGTTAGTTTAACTATCATCCCTAACCAATCAAAAAACAGTTCAATTAAGCAATTAAAAAGTAAAAACATCATTTAAAGAGACATAATCACATACAAAACCTTCACAAAACCATAAAGCATATAAAATGCCACACTATCAAGAGCAAGGATTCCTAGCTTTCAGAGCTGGTTTAATTGATACACGATCATTCAATCCCTTTCCCCTTGAGGCTCTCAACCTGATAGTCCATCTCATTTCTGATGTATCTGTGTGGTTCTTAATATCACCTCCCAGTTTACTAACTTTTATAGTCTCTATAGCTAGGAACTTAAAACCATGTGTAGGGTCAGTTGCTCCCACATGTTTGGCCAGGGCATTCACTTCAGACCGGATGTTGATAGCATAAAAATGCTCCCTAATTCGATCTCTAAGCCTCCTATCTGTTTTGCCTACGTAATGTGAATAACAAATCCTGCAATAAGCCAAATAAACAAGATGGGATGTGTTATAATCAGCATGGGCATTAAACCTCCACTCCTTATTCGTGTCAGTGTGAATAAAACTGGCAGTGGACTCTATGTGAGGGCAATAATTACACTTGTTACTGAGAAAAGTCCCCCCTGGAGCTTGGGTCAATTCCTTCCATGCTACCTATCTTCGGGTAGCACAAGATTTGTTTGAGTGATCTCTTATTTTTGTATGAATCTGGGTTCATTCCCTACAATCAACTTAACCTCAGGGTCCTATAACAGAACCTGCCAATGTTTCTTGAAGATGTCGGTGACCTGCCTGACATTACTAGAGTAATTGACTGGTAGCCTGATGCCCGACTGATGACTCCTTGTGTCACACATTGCTACTTCCTGTGAGTGAACCTTCCTCAAAAAATAAGGCCTCACTCTATTGCTCCATAGAGCTGGAATGGTTTAAAGTGCATCACTAATCTCTCGTTCACCATACCCTCTCTCAATAAATCTATTCTTCAGAGATGTTAACTCATCAAGAAAGCCCTCCTCAATGGCAATCCTGCCTTTCCCCTTTACTACATTTCTAAAAACTTGTGTGGAGTGCATACTCTGTCGGTGGAGGTAGCTATTTCTATAACACTCCTTCTTGAATACACACACATGGGTATCAGATGTGTTGCCTGACAACTTAGTGACAAGTACATCCAAAAACTCAACCTCTGTGTCAGAAGACTTAATACTAAACTTCAAAAAAGGAGTTGAATTATTAAGATGACATGATTTTATTGTCCGATGAAGCATTATATGTTTTTAACTGCAAAAGCATTCATGGAATAAATGTTTTTTGTCTTTTTTACTGCATTGCGAATTTTTGCTACAATATCAGCCTTCTTTGGGTTCGCCTCGTTTTTGTGCAGTACGTTTGTTTTTTTGCGTGAAAAATGTGTTCTCAGATCCACCTGGTGTTGTGTTTCATTAGTTATTGTCTTGAGGTGGCTAGGAGAGATGGCTGAAGGCATCGGCAACGTCCCCAACATGGAACGGGATTATGCTTGTAACCCAGGTATTTATCCTTTTATCATGGACAAGATGAATACATACTTAAAGAGGTAAGTTAACCCATTTTTGTTGGGTGGATTGAGCACCAGAAACAGACTTGAGCTGAATGATGATATAGACTTAGAATTGCTCCAGAAGGACTGCTTCTCTCTAGAGAATGATTTATACAAACTGAGGAGGCTGCACGCACAGCATCATCATTTTGATGCTTGCCTGGAAATGAAGATAGTTCCATGGGGCCTTCGAGTGTTGGTGATGCCAAAATACGGTGATAGATACCCAATTTTGTTAAAGAAGTGGCAAAAATTGAACGTTGAATTGAGTTTTAACTACCCTTAAGGCTCTTGATAGATTTCTTTAAGCCCAAGGAAGATAGGCTAGCAGAGAATATAATCTCGGCACAAAATGCCTTATATGAGAAGTACCCAACAGCCTATCTTGATAAAAGGTTGAATGAAATAATGGACTTTGTAACGGTATTTGAACATAAATTATTATTATCGAAGCAACACAAAATAGAGAGGGATAATATTGACTTTTCATCTGGGCATGTCTTTACTTGGCCCAGAGCAAATGAGAGAACCAATCCGGTTGCTTCATTGCAACATTCGATTCGTAAGACTCAAGAGGAAGGGCGAATATGTGGTTCGCAACCTACGTTTGTGACTGAAGTCATAAGAATGGCTATGAGTCTTCCAGCTTCTGTTGAACAGTGAGAACCAAGGGCACCACCATGGCCTGGTGGAGGGCAACCTACTGCATCATCAATTACGAACGAGGAATTGAGATTGGGGGCCAAGAAAAAAATGTTGAATTCGCATACACCAGACAAGATACCTACTGAGTCCACCAGGTTTACTACGACTGATTTTTTAGTCTACAACAAAGGAGTCCCAGATGGCTCACCCCCCCGCCGATATCCTTGAAGTTTCAAACCAAGAGTCAGCGATCAGTCAGCAGAGGAGAACCAAGCGGAAGTTTTGGACAGAGAATGACACCAACAGATCCCTCAAGAAAATGTGGGAGTCAAAAGGAACTCCCTAATCTGAAATATTTCATCCGATGTTATTTCGGATTCAGAGTGTAGTGTCCTGGAGAAGGGATTGAGCTTCATTCCGGCTCAAGGACTAGAAGTAACTGAAACCATTATTGATATGAAATTGTTTTTACGGAATGTGATGGTGAAGATTATTCACAAAGACACTTCTGCTGATCATGTTATGACTAAAACTTTTCATAATTTAAGTACTTATGTCCCAAACAATTGCACGATTTTAGATGTGTATGAGAAATTATGCAAGGAGGACTTTTTTAAATTATCTGAGGGTGGGGCCTTTAAGGGTACCTTTGTGAACTTGACATTTGATGAGCGTACAGCCCTCAATACTTTACAGAATGACACCTCCGTTGTGTTGAGACCAGCAAACAAAGGAGGTCTCACTGTCATGATGGATTATAAATATTACATTGATGAAATGAGGACAATGCTATATGACTTGAGCACACATATAGAAAACTAGATGGGACTGATGTTGAAATGTCTTTTAGAAGGGTGAACAATGCCTTATATGATTGCTTGTTGGAAGGGGTTATTACTTCTGACTTGTATGAGTATTTTGTGGTGCAAGAGCCGAGGATCCCTTGTATCCAAAGTTTACCCAAGGTACACAAGAATCCTAAGAGACCACCCCTGAGGCACATAGTAGCAGGTAAAGGGTGGTGCATGGAACATATTTCATTTTTTGTTGAGAAACATTTGAGACCATTGATAGATACCAATGATTATGTTTTAAAGGATACTCAACACTTTCTTAATGATTTATATGATGTTGTCAAAAACCCCATGGAAGTACCAGAAGTCAGGCTGGTAACAATGGATGTTAAATCCCTCTTCATGACCTTTTCCCAATAGGTAGGGTGTTGAAATGTTGAGGCTTTTTTTGAATAAAAAGAGTAACTATGATGACAGATTTCAGGAACTCCTATGTTTACTGATGGAGATGGTTCCACGTTTTTGTGCAGTACTTTTGTTTTTTTTTTGCATGAAAACCCTGTTCTCTGATCCACCTGGTGTTGTGTTTTATTTCAAAAGTATTATTAAAATAAAAATTGAAAAGTCACACAGTAACAAAGCTCTATGCCACAAGTGATTCAAGTTAAATTAGGTTGGTAATGACATCATCGAATGACATCATCTTTTACTGCTGATTTCTTCATTTTTCTGTTTAACTGCAACTGGACTACAAACATCTACGTCCTCTTTGCATTCTGTTTCTTTTTTTTCACTATTTATCTAAGTTGTGGGGTACAGGAGGAAGTTGCCTTCTTGCTGGAAGTGGACATTACTGACAATGACACAGTCATCTGAATACACACCCAGACCTGCAAGAAAAATTGCCGGGTGTGCTTGAAGCAAGTTATGCCAAGTAAATAAAAAAAAAAAAAAAAAAAAAAAAAAAAATGATGTGTGTGTGTGTGTGTGTGTGTGTGTATATATATATATATATATATATATATATATATATATATATATATATATATATATATATATATAAAAAATGCTGAAATCCTGAAAGATCAAATTTC
This sequence comes from Protopterus annectens, assembly GCF_019279795.1. NCBI lineage: Eukaryota > Metazoa > Chordata > Ceratodontiformes > Protopteridae > Protopterus > Protopterus annectens. Next base: position 1,116,660,313 of record NC_056744.1, on the reverse strand, counting down.
ATATGGCCAAGACCATATGATCAAACATTCAGAATCCCAACATTGTGAACTGAGATCTGCATACAGCATGTAATGGGAGATTTCCCTTTTCCTCACTGTGGTGCAATCTCGGAGTTGGATTATTTAAGTAGCGGGGCTGTGCAGGGTGCAGGGGGGCTTACCCCCTTGCAGAAACATTTTAACTGTTGTTTTTTTTTGGATTTGTTTCAAAATTTCGATATTCCGAAACATCGATCATATGGTCTCGGTCATATGAAATTTGATGTTTCAGAATTTTGAGTTATGAAGTGAATCCATATATATATATATATATATATATATGTATATATATATATATATATATATATATATATATATATATCCAAAAAACTCCAAGGAAAGGGTGCCACAGACCCAAGAACCAGTAAAACCACATTTATGGCTTTACGCTACATAATGTCCTGGATTGTATATGGATGGTGTGCGGTGCCGTGTGTGGATTTAGGTGTTGTCAGGTAAGTGAGTGTTTTGTAAGGGTTTTGGGTGGGATTTTGAGTGTATGTGAGTGTGCTGATAGGTGTGATGTGTGGGTGAGGGACTGTAGAATGTGTGTGTATGTGTGGTTTTGCTTCTGTTACTGTTTGTGTGATCTTGTGGTTAGTATATATAAGTAGGGGGTGTGGTGGATGCAGCCCCCCACATTGGGGGTGCAGGGGGGCTTGTTTCTTTGCTTATCTGTGTTTTAGGTTTGTGGATGTATGTTGTTTTTTTTGTTTATGTTGTGATGTGGGTGTTGTCGTATATGTGTGGTCCGGTGTGTGCTGTATTTTAGGTGTTTTGAATTTCACAGTTTGGGGCTTTGTGGTTTTGGTGTTTCAGTGTTGTGTGGATTCGATTTCATGGTCTCAAAAAACTGAAATTCGAGATTTCAGTATTTCGAGATTAAGAAGTGAATCCATATATATATATATGTATATATATATATATATATATATATATATATACATATACATATATATATAGATATATATATATATATATATATATATATATATATATATATATAATATATATGTGTGTGTGTGTGCATGCATGCACACATACATATCTATATGAACATATATGATCCATTATTAAAACAAAAATATGATTGAGCACTTCTCTGTTGTAAGTGATATTTTGTACAATTGTCCTGTTGAAAATATGGAGCTTTTCTCCCTGGGGCTACGGTGAAAAAGGAACTGTATCCAGTTGGAATTTCCCAGTAAACAAGTGTAAAATAAATAAAAATAAATAATTATAAACACCTTAACTTAGTTTGTGTCAGGTTACATCATTCTTGTTGAAAATTTGAAACCATGTAACTTTATTTATCTCCATCAATTTCAAGTACTTGCTAAAAGTAAAAAAAAAAAAAAAAAAAAAAAACTTTAATTTCAGTGATTTATTTTCATTGATTTGTCCACTGGAGAATAGGCCTTCGATGAATAATCATGACTCTTAAATGATTTGTCATAGATTCCTACCTCTCATTCTCTTAGTGCAAGAATTCTGGACAAAGCCCAAAATAATGGGAAAACAAAAGCTCAAAATCAAGGCCAGGTTCTAATTACTGCTCTTAAAAATGTAAAAAGTTATGAGTATAAAAGATTTTCTGTTAGCATGCATTTTCTGAAGGATAGGAATTCTAAAACTCAAATATCTATCATTATTTAGTGACTTAAATCCTAAAGATTTTTCAGGAAACCACAAATTTTACATAGAATAAATCAGAAATATGAGGAAAACAATCTGGATATTCAAAGAAAATGTAACTGTCAAGATTTTTTTTGGAATGTCCAGATGTTTTCTACATATTTCTAATTTATTCTGTTTACAGTGTAAAGGCACGCCCAGACTGAATAACTGATTCTTTTGAATTAAGATTACATCTATAAGCATATATATTCTGTTTGGTGATACCCATCTTTGCAATGACAGAAACAGAGAAGCAAAAGCCAATCTGTAATGTGAAGCTGTAGTTTTCTCAATGGTTGTATTGATGCTGTGTTTATAATCCCACATTTACTCACAAAACTTAAGATAACAAACAGAAACATTTTTGATTCTCTATCCCCTATACATATCTGGCTCAACATGATAACAACTTAAATGGAAAAAAGTGATACTTTATGCAACAGATAATGGCTCATTGTCTTGTTACTTTAATTTTATAAGTGACACTTAATTGCCGCAGACGTTTTACTTATATGACTTTAACATATTTTATATTTGGCCATGAGGTGGCAGCAGAGTATCTCATAATAATATAGCTTAATACTCCTGAGTTGTTGTCGTCTCACAGTAAAACGCTGTCCTGTTCGATTCACAGCAAGAGCGTCTTCTGTGTGGAGACATGTGTGAATGGGTGTACCTTTGTTGAAGATTGTGCGTCAGAGCTGGCAACTCGGCACGTAAAAATCTACTGCTAATCATTAGGGGACCGGAGTTCCGCTGTGGCGACCCCTAATCGGGAAAAGCCGAAAGACACAACAACCACTCCTGAGTTGAGTCAGATGCTTGCCTTAGAAGTAAACCACACAATCACTCAAAATATTAAGTATACGCAGTTTTCCAGTGAAACAGTTATGTATTCTCAAAGATCACAAGGCAGACAAATTTGCATTTATTGTGAAATGTGTTAGTATGACCATCATACCTCTCAACCTCTTAGCACAAGAAATCTGGACAAAGCCTGACAACAAAATGGGGGAACAAAGGCCTAAAAATAGGGACACATTTTAAATATTGTTCTTATAAACTTAAAAAGTTGCTAGAGCTATAAGATTTGTGTTAACATGCATTTTCTGAAAGTCATGAAGTGTGCAACTCAAATACAAGTCATTATTTAGTGACTGTAATTCTTAAATCATCCCAGTGATTTCTCAAAAAAACACAATTTTTATAAGGAACAGGCCAAAAATATGAGACAAAAATCTAGACATTCTGCGAAAATCTGTACGGTTGAGAGGTATATAACCCCCCTTTTAGTTTTAGGAGTAAATGTAATTTGTAGCCATCTCACAAATCAACATTAAGTGTAATTTTGACTTAATATTTTAAAGCAAGACAGTGAAATACATTATTTGAGTAAAGAGCTGTATATAACAGAGGAGATTATTTTGTTTTGCATAACCGTTTAAAATGACTTTCTGCATGTTTTATCAGTATGTTAGTATCTAATTTTTGAAACTATACAAGCCCTGTTTGTACCATAGTAACACATTGTGAGTATGGCTGTTCATTTCTTTACATCGCTAACATCATGTTGTTACTGCACTTCAGCAGAATTATTCTGTATTGTAACACTCTGTTCCACCAAAATAAGGGAATTACTCTGTATTGTAATGCACTGTTCCACCAAAATAAGGGAATCACCCTGTATCGTAATGCAATGTTCCACCAAAATAAGGGAATTACCCTGCATTGTAAAGCACTGTTCCACCAAAATAAGAGAATTACCCTGCATTGTAAAGCACTGTTCCACCAAAATAAGGGAATTACCCTGCATTGTAAAGCACTGTTCCACCAAAATAAGAGAATTACCCTGCATTGTAAAGCACTGTTCCACCAAAATAAGGGAATTACTCTGTATTGTAATGCACTGTTCCACCAAAATAAAGGAGTTATCCTGTATCATAACACTGTTCCACCAAAATAAGGGAATTACCCTGTATCGTAATGCACTGTTCCACCAAAATAAGGGAATTACCTTGTATTGTAACGCACTGTTCCACCAAAATAAGGGAATTAACCTGTATTGTAACACACTGTTCCACCAAAATAAGGGAATTACCCTATATCGTAATGCGCTGTTCCACCAAAATAAGGGAATTACCCTGTATCGTAATGCACTGTTCCACCAAAATAAGGGAATTACCCTGTATTGTAATGCACTGTTCCACCAAAATAAGGGAATTACCCTGCATTGTAAAGCACTGTTCCACCAAAATAAGGGAATTACTCTGGATTGTAAAGCACTGTTCCACCAAAATAAGGGAATTACTCTGTATTGTAATGCACTGTTCCACCAAAATAAAGGAGTTATCCTGTATCATAACACTGTTCCACCAAAATAAGGGAATTACCCTGTATTGTAACACACTGTTCCACCAAAATAAAGGAATTAACCTGTATTGTAATGCACTGTTCCACCAAAATAAGGGAATTACCCTATATCGTAATGCACTGTTCCACCAAAATAAGGGAATTACCCTGTATCATAATGCACTGTTCCACCAAAATAAGGGAATTACCCTGTATCATAATGCACTGTTCCACCAAAATAAGGGAATTACCCTGCATTGTAAAGCACTGTTCCACCAAAATAAGGGAATTACCCTGCTTTGTAAAGCACTGTTCCACCAAAATAAGGGAATTACCCTGCATTGTAAAGCACTGTTCCACCAAAATAAGGGAATTACTCTATATTGTAATGCACTGTTCCACCAAAATAAGGGAATTACTCTGTATCGTAATGCACTGTTCCACCAAAACAAGGGAATTAACCTGTATTGTAATGTACTGTTCCACAAAAATAAGGGAATTACCCTATATCGTAATGCACTGTTCCACCAAAATAAGGGAATTACCCCGTATCGTAATGCATTGTTCCACCAAAATAAGGGAATTACCCTGCATTGTAAAGCACTGGTCCACCAAAATAAGGGAATTACACTGCATTGTAAAGCACTGTTCCACCAAAATAAGGGAATTACCCTGCATTGTAAAGCACTGTTCCATCAAAATAAGGGAATTACTCTGTATTGTAATGCACTGTTCCACCAAAATAAGGGAATTACTCTGTATTGTAATGCACTGTTCCACCAAAATAAGGGAATTAACCTGTATTGTAATGCACTGTTCCACAAAAATAAGGGAATTACCCTATATCGTAATGCATTGTTCCACCAAAATAAGGGAATTACCCTGCATTGTAAAGCACTGTTCCACCAAAATAAGGGAATTACCCTGCATTGTAAAGCACTGTTCCACCAAAATAAGGGAATTACCCTGCATTGTAAAGCACTGTTCCACCAAAATAAGGAAATTACCCTGCATTGTAAAGCACTGTTCCACCAAAATAAGCGAATTACTCTGTATTGTAATGCACTGTTCCACCAAAATAAGGGAATTATCCTGTATCATAACACTCTGTTCCACCAAAATAAGGGAATTACTGTGTATTTTAACACTTTGTTCTACCAAAATAAGGGAATTATCCTGTATTGTAACACTCTGTTCCACCAAAATAAGGGAATTACTCTGTATTGTAATGCACTGTTCCACCAAAATAAGGGAATCACCCTGTATCGTAATGCAATGTTCCACCAAAATAAGGGAATTACCCTGCATTGTAAAGCACTGTTCCACCAAAATAAGAGAATTACCCTGCATTGTAAAGCACTATTCCACCAAAATAAGGGAATTACCCTGCATTGTAAAGCACTGTTCCACCAAAATAAGAGAATTACCCTGCATTGTAAAGCACTGTTCCACCAAAATAAGGGAATTACTCTGTATTGTAATGCACTGTTCCACCAAAATAAAGGAGTTATCCTGTATCATAACACTGTTCCACCAAAATAAGGGAATTACCCTGTATCGTAATGCACTGTTCCACCAAAATAAGGGAATTACCCTGTATCGTAATGCACTGTTCCACCAAATTAAGGAAATTACCCTGTATTGTAATGCACTGTTCCACCAAAATAAGGGAATTACCCTGCATTGTAAAGCACTGTTCCACCAAAATAAGGGAATTACTCTGTATTGTAATGCACTGTTCCACCAAAATAAGGGAATTACTCTGTATCGTAATGCACTATTCCACCAAAATAAGGGAATTACCCTGCATTGTAGAGCACTGTTCCACCAAAATAAGGGAATTACCCTGCATTGTAAAGCACTGTTCCACCAAAATAAGGGAATTACCCTGCATTGTAAAGCACTGTTCCACCAAAATAAGGGAATTACCCTGCATTGTAAAGCACTGTTCCACCAAAATAAGGGAATTACTCTGTATTGTAATGCACTGTTCCACCAAAATAAAGGAGTTATCTTGTATCATAACACTGTTCCACCAAAATAAGGGAATTACCCTGTATCGTAATGCACTGTTCCATCAATATAAGGGAATTACCCTGTATTGTAACACACTGTTCCACCAAAATAAAGGAATTAACCTGTATTGTAACGCACTGTTCCACCAAAATAAGGGAATTACCCTAAATCGTAATGCACTGTTCCACCAAAATAAGGGAATTACCCTGTATCATAATGCACTGTTCCACCAAAATAAGGGAATTACCCTGTATCGTAATGCACTGTTCCACCAAAATAAAGGAATTACCCTGCATTGTAAAGCACTGTTCCACCAAAATAAGGGAATTACCCTGCTTTGTAAAGCACTGTTCCACCAAAATAAGGGAATTACCCTGCACTGTAAAGCACTGTTCCACCAAAATAAGGGAATTACTCTGTATTGTAATGCACTGTTCCACCAAAATAAGGGAATTACTCTGTATCGTAATGCACTGTTCCACCAAAATAAGGGAATTAACCTGTATTGTAATGCACTGTTCCACAAAAATAAGGGAATTACCCTATATCGTAATGCATTGTTCCACCAAAATAAGGGAATTACCCCGTATCGTAATGCATTGTTCCACCAAAATAAGGGAATTACCCTGCATTGTAAAGCACTGTTCCACCAAAATAAGGGAATTACCCTGCATTGTAAAGCACTGTTCCACCAAAATAAGGGAATTACTCTGTATTGTAATGCACTGTTCCAACAAAATAAGGGAATTACTCTGTATTGTAATGCACTGTTCCACCAAAATAAGGGAATTACCCTGTATCGTAATGAGCTGTTCCATCAAAATAAGGGAATTACCCTGCATTGTAAAGCACTATTCCACCAAAATAAAGGAATTATCCAGTATCATAACACTCTGCTCCACCAAAATAAGGGAATTATCCTGTATTGTAACACACTGTTCCACCAAAATAGAATTATCCTGTATTGTAACACTGTATTCTACCAAAATAAGGAAATTATCCTGTATTGTAACACACTGTTCCACCAAAATAAAGGAGTTATCCTGTATCATAACACTGTTCCACCAAAATAAGGGAATTATCCTGTATCATAACACTCTGCTCTACCAAAAATAAGGGAAGTATCCTGTACTGTAACACTCTGTTCTACCAAAATAAAGGAATTATCCTGTATCATAACACTCTGCTCCACCAAAATAAGGGAATTACTGTGTATTGTAACACTTTGTTCTACCAAAATAATGGAATTGTCCTGTATTGTAACATCCTGTTCCACCAATACAAGGGAATTATCCAGTATCATAGCACTTTTTTGCCACCATAATAAGGGAATTATCCTGTACTGTAACACTCTGTTCTACCAAATATGGAATAGAAACCTGAAGGTCTGCAGTTCTGTGATCTTGTTTGCTGCTTTATAAAGAGATACACTGCACAGTCCATGACCATGGACTTATACCAGTTGCCACAGGGAAGGCAGCCAGTGTAAACATGGAAAATCAGTAGTTTAATAAAAGCAATAGTGCATGTATTTGACATACTCCTTTTTTGTAGGATGATATAGTCCTTTGTTATTGCTGCATGGCCAGTAGTTAAAGAAGACCTTTTAGTACATTATAAAAATAAAAATCTGATGAGAAATATAGCTCATGATTGTAACTTAAATAACCATTTCAGATTTCCTTTAAACCTGAAGGCTAACATATGCTCCATCTCAATTATATATCAGACCCATACTCAAAACTACAGTCACCAAACTCCAGTCCAGAACACTTATCTGTCTATATATTTATAGAGCTCTCTCTCTCTGTATGTATGTATATATATATATATATATATATATATATATATATATATATATATATATATATATATATATATATATATATATATATATATATATCTATATACATATACATATATATATATATATATATATATATATATATATATATATATATATATATATAGGTCTACTTTGAGTCACTGAAAACTCATTTCACTGAATTTCAAAGCACTCACACCAAATTGCTGAAAGCTCAAATCACTGAAAACTCATTTCACTGAATCACATTTCACTGAATGTAAGTACTGCTGAGCAAATAAAACATATATGCACTTTTCCCCACTGTAGTGTGATCCTGGAATTAGTATATATAGTTGGGGGGGGGGGTTGGGAGGCACACCTACTTTTGGTTTTATATTGTTAGCTTTCAGTCAAATGAGATTCATAAATATGAAAGCTAAGTAGATGGGAGGCTGCACCCACGACACCTCCTGTTGTGGGAGGCTGTGCCCCCACACCCCCAACTATATATACTAACTCCAGGATCACACTACAGTGGGGAAAAGGGCATATACGTTTTATTTGCCAAACAGTACTTACATTCAATGAAATGTGATTCAGTGAAATGAGTTTTCAGTGATTTGAGCTTTCAGCAATTTTTTCAGGGTGAATTGAAATTCAGTGAAATGAGTTTTCAGTGAATCAAAGTTGACCCCTATATATATATATATATATATATATATATATATATATATATATATATATATATACATATATATTTAGAAAAGATAGTTGATTATCATGAAAAATGATTGAAATACAGACCTGTTATTTCAGAAAATATACTTTATATACGCCCTTTATTCTGTCAGCTGTCTAGGTAAATAGTCCAGATTTTTTAAGCAGCACTGATTTTGGGCCTTTTGTTCCTGATTATTTTGAGTTTTGTTCCTTGAGACAATAGGCTGAAGGCTACAGGCTCATTCCCAAATAGCCTTTCCAACAACAAGGCTGTATAGTAAACATCATGGCTGCAGACCTTGGCAAGGCTTTCTTCCCAGCTCCAGAAAACTCTTTGTTTGACCTTCCTGCAAGCCACATTCACAATCAACCTGACTGGGCTCTCCAGTTCAAGGGGCCATGAAACATCAGTTTGAATCTCTGCCTCACCCCATGTCAATCCTGCTAAATAAGAAACCAAACCTGTATTTCCTGTTGCATGATACATTTTTTATACAGAATTAACTGGCACTAAATGTCTACTGTTCTGTCTAATGCAATTAATCGATTTACTAAATAACTTTGAGAATTTTAAAAGCATATGTCACAGTTAAAAGCATATTCACCATTTTACATACACAAGATATCACAATACATACATGGACAATTTAGAGTAGGCAGGTGTCTGTTATGCTTTGCCTTTACTTACATTTAATCTTCCTCCTTTGTTCCCTCACCACTCATGTAAAAACACAGATTTAGAATACTCAATCAGTATTTCTGCTTAGTCTGGAGGACGTCCGGATATATGTTTAGTAATGCAATGATCTGCTGAGTCCATTTTGTTCTCCAGTGTGTTTTGAATTATTTATTTTATACAATCCACATCACTGTTTCCATTCCCCTGCCACGTGTCCTCAGCACCTGCAGAATGTCTCCTCTACCTTCATATAGGGTTCTATATCAGAACCTCGAAAGCTTAAAAGAGTGAATGCTCTTTTATCGAACTGTAAACATTGAAACCACTAAATAGCAAAGACACGTAACAGCAATTATTTTCATAGGGGGAAAAAAAACCACTGGGCTGTTTTTGGGACTTTGCCATTTCCTCCACTGTGGTGCGATCGTGTTGATCTTGGAGTTGGTATATTTAAGTAGGGAGGGTGTGGGCATTTTTTTTTTTTTTTGGTGGCGCAGCGATTTTTTTCCCTGGGAAAAAAATTATTGTTCTGTGTCTTCACTATTATGTGGTTTCAGTGTTTGCAGCTCAATAAAAGAGCATTCACTCTTTTAAACTTTCGAGCTTATAATATAGACCCTCATATACTTGATGAGTTTCTTCCTCTATCGTATCAACCAGTCCTGTTTTCATCCTGGCCTTAACCTTCTGTAGTGCATTTATTTGCCTGTATATAACAGCTGCTTACTATGGATTCTTCAGTTTATCTTCTGTTCTGAAGGATGTCATTTCTACCTGCCATTACATATCTTCATCATCATCATCACCATCATCATAATCTTCTGTATCTAGATTACATATATGCTGCATTCAGGCTGGAAGGCATCAAGGAATGTAGTCTCTACAATACTGAGAGTGGATTTTCTTTCTTTCTTTCTTTCTTTCTTTACTTCAGTCATCAGCTGCCACTCAGTCTTATATGCTCAGCTATATAATTCCAAAGTACTATAACAGCCAGAGGTAAAAGCTTGTCCATATTCCTTGCCCTTTTTAGCTTCTGATAGAAATTCTCCATAGCATATCTATTCATTTGGGAGTTATTTGAAGATTTTTTTGCACCCTTTGTAGCTGAAAGTACAGCATTTGTATAGCACTAATTGCCAATACACAGCTTCTCCCTTCAAAGCCTATAAGAAATACTGTGCAAATTTAGCATTTTTAATTTCTTGTGTAAGTGTAACTCTTTAACACTAAGGATTTTTTTTCAGTTGAACTTACACCAGACAAGCTTCAACATATTTACTTCCCTCAAACTATATGAATAAAAAGTGAATTATATTTAGTTGGACGTCATATAAGAAATGCAAAAAACATACACATTAACATCAGGCCACAAGATGCGATGGGTTTGAATACTAGCTCCATCATTTTCAGAATTCTTGATTTAATCAGTCATTCGTGTACCAAGAAGGATAGATTACAATCTCAAGATCTTTTACAGTTTTTACTTTTATTAAAAATATTTCTAGAAAGGTTTTTAATCATATAATTTTTAAATACCGCACACACAAAAAAAGACTTTACATTCATTATGACTAAATCTTAGTCCTTATTTGGTGGCCCATATACAAATTGCCACAGATAGTGATTTATTTTTATCAAAGTAACTTTGTGTAGTTATTTTAGTACTCTAGTCTTACAATCATCAGCATAACTGGACAGCTGCCCATAACTAAATTTTGGAACTGTAGAGAATACATAATTTAATAGAATCAGGCCAGTGGTAGAGTTCTGTGACACATCAGAGGAAGTAGTAAGTCATTTGAATGACCTTCCAAGAACAGTAACCCTTCAGGTCTTTTTTCTTCTTCTTCTTCTTCTTTCGGCTTTTTCCTGGTTAGGGGTCACCACAGCAGATCACCTCTCTGCTCATGATTGGCAGTGGACTTTTTATGGTGTTGATTTGCCAGCCCGGCACCCAACCTTCCACAGAAGGCACACACACGCATGCACTCATGCCTAGGGCCAATTTAGGGTGTCCAATCCAGGTAATAGACCAATTTTGTATCTATATACAGATTAACACCAGGAGCATGCAGAATACTTACTATGTCAGCAATGGGGTGTGCATCAAAGGTCTTTGCCTGGTCAAGGAATATTGCAGCAGCTGAAAAGCTTATGTCTAAGGACATACTAACTGAATCGTAAAAGGTAGTCATATTGATGAGAGTTGTCTGCTACATGAAAGTCATGCTAATAAACATTTTTAAGTGGTACATAAGAGAGTCTACCACATAATAAATTATTTAAATAACTTGGAACACTTTCCAGAAATACATGTTATGCTGATTGGGTTATAATTCTGAACTAATTTATGGGCTCCACTTTTAAAGATCGGTTCATAGGATGATAGGACAATCTACTGCACATGGAGCCATGACTTTACCCATTAAGCTACATGGATACCTGCAGAGTCTTTTAGTATGACTCTGGTCTTAAAGGATTACTGAATAAGATGGATAAAGGGTTACCAAGCTTACATATTAATAGACCCAGAAGTTACTCAGGACTCATCTTCCATGTTTTTTCCCCTTTTTAAAGAATTCTTTACCATACATCTGGTTATCACTAGTCAAGTGTTCAAAATGGGATCATACTTTACTGAGTCAGTGGTAGACTAAGAATGTATCATTACTAACAAGTAGTTATTAAATAATAAGGCCATTTCCCTGGGGTCATTCACTAATTTATTTTCATTCTATAATGGACCAACTGGTGATGCTTTTCCAGTCATTCCACTGCTAAACTTTTAAAAGGAATTCTTATTATTAACTCAACTAAATATTTCTTGTATAGCACTTTATATCTTTTAATATGTTCTTATTCATTGTTTTTAGTAACCATGCTCATATCTTTTCTTATATGCTGTTGAAGCATACAATTTATGGACCATGTACAATTGTTTCTTCTTTGTCAGTAATTTTTCCAGTTTCCTATTCTGTCTTGGAGGGTGCTTATGTTTATTTTTGGTTCCTGTTTTTATGGGAAAAATAACTGTCATAGAACCTATATATTTTAGCCTGCGTCACAAAGAGTCTTCAGATTAAGTGACCAACCGGAGCTGCTGATTTTATCTCTTAAGGTACCACAATTTACCTTAGTATAGTCACACACAGTAATCACGCTGGTGTTGATAGTGACAAAGCTTAGATGTAAACTACGTGGTCAGAATTCCTAATGGCTCTCAGTCTTTCGTGGCGCTAAGCATTCATTCTTGTTAGTTAACACTAAATCCAACAGGTTATTAATTCCAGTTGGATAGTTAACCAGTTGACTATTGCTGTTCTCCAGTAGTAAATCCATGAATTCAGAATCCATAGTGCCTATACAAGTGTATGTATCCCAGTTTATTCTAGGATAATTAGACTCTCTGGTTACAATACTAATCTTACTGGAGATGCACAGTGCAGGACCTTTAAAAACTTTGAAGGTGCCACTATGTTCCTCTTATGTGGCCAACAAGTTGAATAACAGGGCATTTTAAGAAATTTTACAGTTCAATTACCATAATCCCATTTTTTGTTTCAGATTGTATAAACCTAATAATAACAGAATTGTGTAGAAGTATAACTTCTTTACCACTTGTCTCCTGATGACAACAGATGAACTGAATATAATTTCTAAACCATAAATGAGATGCCTTCCACGTCTCAATAATAACAATTTTAAAGTCTTCCATGAGTGTTAGCACCTGAAGTTCATCAGATTTGTTTGCTAGAATCCTGGTGTTAGAATAATATATTATAAAGGGGATTATGATCAAGTCTAATAAACAAAAAGAATGGAAAAAAGTGCCTAAATACAAACAAATAACCAAAAAATAAAGCACTGGAGGGTTCACCAAGTAGCAAACCAACTTTAATGAACCCACAAAAAAACAACAAAACGCCTTAAACTGGACCACAGCATTTTTGTCAGTAACTTATCAGATGAGCATACCAACAAAAATGAGTCCTTTATATATAGTCTTTAATAGGTCCATTAAGTAACCAATCCACAATTAAAGACATATTAACAAACTAAAATGTTGAAAAGGTGTCATAGGATCAAGTTGCTGATCATAAGCTACTTATTATGTGTTTGACACATGGATGCCAAGAAACTCACTCCATGTACTACTAGTTATAGTGTAAATATTGTGAAGTGTAGAAACTCACTCCATGTACTACTAGTTATAGTGTAAATATTGTGAAGTGTAGAAACTCACTCCATGTACTACTAGTTATAGTGTAAATATTGTGAAGTGTAGAAACTCACTCCATGTACTACTAGTTATAGTGTAAATATTGTGAAGTGTAGAAACTCACTCCATGTACTACTAGTTATAGTGTAAATATTGTGAAGTGTAGAAACTCACTCCATGTACTACTAGTTATAGTGTAAATATTGTGAAGTGTTTGCCGGCTTTCAAAGCCATAAAATAATTAGTGCATGCTGTCAGAAAGGCAGTGCAATGATGTACGTCACTTTTGCACTTAACTTTCATGCCTCAACTGTCCAGATTGTTGCACAGCATCCAGATTATTGCTTTATATTTTTGATTTGTTTCTCATAAAATCTGTTTTTCAGACAAACCACTGAGGATTGAAGTCATTAAATAGTGGTATACACTGAAGTTTCACAGTTCATATCCTTCAGAAAATACATGCTAGCACATCCCATTATACATGCTAACACATCCCGTTAATCTAGCAGTTATTTATTTGAGGAAGTCAGGAACACATTACCAGTACTGACGGCAGGCAGAAAGAAATCTTTTATTTCTGCTGCTGTCATTTGCCAGTGAGTACTGGCAGAATTTACTGCCTGGATTTTACTGCCTGGAGCTAGAATCAAACTTAAGAATTTTAGCAGTGGGTGCTTAACATTTGTTAAAGGGACAGTGCCAGAATTTTTTTGTTTTGATTCTGGTCTTTGTTTAAATTTTCAGTCTGGCTTTCTGAGCATGTCTCAACTTTGGCTGCAGGGGTTGGTGGAGGGATGCTTACTGGAAGTTTCAGTGGTCTTAGTTAAATTCCATCTTAAATTACAGCTGCACTCACAATAGCTTTCCCTGTGTCATTCATTAGTTTCACCTGTCCTTTTATCCTCAGAGAAAAGTAGCCTTTCAGGAATTTTAGGACCTTAGTTGCTATACCTTGCAGGAAAGCATATGAACAATGCAAAGCTAAAAAGTTAGTAAACAGTTTTCTGTTCATTTCATTTCATGTTTTATTTTGTGCAGAGTTCTGAATGTTAGCTAACTGCTATGATGTTATGTATAAGTGCTACTTGCTCTGTAAGAAAGCATCAGGATGATACAAGTTTCAAACAGTAGTAGAGGCAGTCTTCTTTTTTTCATGTTTTGTTTTGTTGTATACTGTGTAGTTGTACTGGTTACTGATGTTTTGTTTTTTGATCACTGAATACTAGCCAAGTTTAATGGTTTTCTGACCTGCTGTAAAAAATAATTAAATGAATAAGCATATGCAATAGATTCATTTTAAACAATGAATTCCAAAACTTACTGTCACTCACAATGGGGGCTGTACAGCATGGCAACCTGTGATAGTTACATATACTAATTCTGAGATTGCTTTACTACGGAGTAAGGGGAATATGTCAAGGGACTGCTAAGATTTACTATAAATTCACTAAACTGTAGTCTTTTGACTACACTGCTCACAGTTACACTATGCAGAATAAATAAAGGAAATAAAGCGCTGCACAATTAAGATAAGCTTTTTGACAAATTCATAAAAAATAAACACTGAGAGTCTTGCCTAACCACCCACACCACAAACGCACACAAAAATGTAATAACCTTATTGTTTCTCAGTGATCGGGGAATGAAAGCTTTGACAGAAACTGAATATTGTTAATTGTGTTCACTGGGGGAATGAAAACAGGGCTGTATAAAGTAAATTGAAACCAGGAGTAGGGTTGATGATCAAGTGGTAAGTGGGTGGTAACAAATAAGTGGTATCAGGACAAGGTTCTTTCTGTCAGTATTTTAAACTCTGGGATTGCACTTTTAAGGTTGGGTCTCACGGCACTCTTTAACACTTAACTGGTTTGTCTTTTTCCAAATATCAGAACATAACCACCACACTCCATGTACAAAAATAGCATTATAAGAGCAAGTTGGTGAGATACGGCTATGTTCTATGAGTGCGCAAGTCTAAAAAAGTGTTAGCAATAAGTTTCATCAGGTGAATGGAAAACTTTCCCCGCTGATCTATTGAAAAGCATGCAATCCTTGCAGAACATTTGCCAATCCATGTGTGTCTTCACAGTTCACTAAAAGTTTAAATTGTTTTACATTTCTTGCATAACATTTTATAAACCTTTCTTAAAAAATCTAGCCTTTGTGTGTGAATAAGATGATAGTCTAAAGGAAAAGTTTCACTCCCGATGATATATACCCTAAACTGATTACCATTCTGTGACATCCTCCTAACATATGTAAATATATGTTTAAGTGGTGATGTGCTTAAATTGTTCATCCCCACAGGTATGATTTCCGGGCATTTATTGGTCTTTGGTGTGTTACTGTATGTAATAGAGAGTGCATACTCCCCCATCTCTACACCTGGTAGTGATGATGTTATACCATCTCCCTATTAATACCATTCAATGGATTTAAGAGCAGTTTTACCATGGAGTTACCTATTATTAACAACCCCCATTTCCGTAGGAATAGCAGAGTTCTCTGAACTTAGTGCTGTTAAAGAGGGGGTTCAGTACCACCTCCAAAAGTTGCCTTAGATTTAGAAACAACTGGATATTAGTAAAAGACCTTTCTAAGACCAGAGAAGTGCCCAAATCCTGATATTTCTCAGTTAGTTCCACTTTGCTGTAGTATAGATGTTTCAAACTTAAGGATTCATAATTTGCATGCTTATGTTTTGGTAGCCTTTGCTTATTGGAGGCTTCCAAAAACAACATGTCACTGATCCTTATTTCTTATTGCAAATGATCATTTATGTTAATGTCAGCTGTAGCATGGGTAGGGCTTCCAATTTCAATGACTTCAGAAGCACTTGGTTCTATAACTCCTTCTGAATTATGATCATATACTGTCATTGCAAAGCATAAAGCTAGCCTCTGCTTTAGAGCTATCAATCAATACTCATCCCTTAAAATCATACATGGACAATTTGTTACAGCTGAAACAGTTATACTGTGTCTCAGATTTAGTAATGTTATTTGAGATCATCTTTGAGGGTGGTAGTGCACTGGTTTTCATTTGTGAAATTTAGCTTATCATTATTAAATTGTCCTGTTTATTTACATCCCCCCTTAACATTGCCAGATGAGAACTGAAGCTAGTACTTGTTAACAAATTCTGTCCTACGGGTTTCTTAGCAATTCACATTTGTAACATTTAAAAAAAGGCATCTCTTCCATCATAGAATTTATACTAGTTACAAAGAACTCATCTATAATGGCCATTTTAATGCATAATAAAGTAAAAACAAGCTGCACCCTACCAGAACTTGCCCAGAATGGACTATAACATAAATTAATATATGCTGCTGTTACCTCACTGTAAGATTTGCACAGCAGCATCTAGCTACATTGACATCATCAGAACACAGCAGTCAGGTAGCCAAACAGAAATGCACACACACACATACACACACACACACACACACACACACACACACACACACACACACACACACACACACACACATACACACACACACACACACATATATATATATATATATATATATATATATATATATATATATAAAATAATACCAAAAAACGTCCAGCACTATAAATAATAGAAATCACAGCCGTTTGGGAAAAAAGGCTTTTATTAGAGCCTGAACAGTCTGCCCCACAGACCGGTTTCGCTCCAACTGAGCATCATCAGTGTGTGGCCGCAATGAAAACAGTACGTAGATATACGTGCTCACTAGCACTCGCATTTGCAGCAGCTCACTTTTAAAGGTGCAGTCATATAATAGCACCCTAAACTGATGTGAAATAATAAAAGATGAAAACAATTTTAATGCTCAACCTAATGATGTATGCAAAACAACAATACCTATAGTCAAAATAATAGATAATAGATACATATATCTATATCTATAACACCAAACACCATAAATTGACATATGTGCAAAATACCTTAATACATCAACATACATACATTATACTTGGTGAATTAATAATACCAAAAAGAAAACATGGAAGGGAAATTTACCAATGGTCATTGAGACCGGGCTTAAATAAAGCTCCTAAATTAACTATCCACCTGCGTTCTTTATTCGTCAAAATTTTATGTTTGACTGCCTCAGACTTAATCCTATCAGTTACTTTGTCAATACCTACAAAAACAAAATGCGCTGTTGAATGAACTAATATATGCTTATATAAAGCACTGCGCATTCTTTTACATTTAATATCACTTAAATGTGTAGCAATTCTTTGTTTTAAAAGACACAAAGTCTGTCCAATATAAAAAGAACCGCACCTGCACAGAGCCATATATACTACCCATGAGGTATTACATGTGACAAAGCACTGGATATCATACACTTTGCTGGTATTCTGAGATGTGAACGTGGTGGTTTTGGACATCAACATACAATATTTGCAATGTCCACAAAATGTACTTCCCTTTCTTAGTGTTTCAAATCCTGTTGGAATCGCGCCTTTTTTATAATTTGATAAATATTCACCAATATTTTTGCCTCGCCTATATCCAAACTGGCACTTATTTCCCAAAATTGTAGACAAAAAGGGGTCATTAAGTAAAATAAACCAATGTTTATCTATAATTTGCCTGATCAAATAAGTATTGGTAGCATAAGTAGTGACAAAACGAATGGTGTCACTCTTATTTATAGGTTGTGGATGATCTTGCAAAAGCAAACTTCTATCCAGTACTCTACTTTCATCAAAGGCCTGATTAATATTGCTTGTTCGATAACCCCTAGCCTTGAACCTTGAAATTAAATCATGTGCTGTTGATTTATAATCACAAACATCTGAACATATTGTTCTGATTCTCTTGAACTGTGACTTCGGTATGTTATTAACCGTATGAGGTGGGTGACAACTATTCGCGTGTAATATGGAATTCTTAGAGAATGGTTTTCTATACAGGGAAGTTACTACTGTACCATCTATTGTTTTTGTGACATTAACGTCCAGAAAGTCTATGGTAAATAAATCAAGTCTCCCTATGAATATAATTCCAAAATTATTGGAGTTCAAATATTGCTTAAAGCCAAACCATTCTTCCATACTACCCTCCCAAACTACCCAACAATCATCTAAAAACCGGCGCCACATACCAAGAGAACCAGAAAAAGGAAAATGTTCATTATAAATGAACATTTCCTCCAGGTAGCCCCATAAATAAATCGGCATATATGGGGGCAAATGTAGCCCCCATAGCTGTACCCTTAATCTGTAAATACCAATCATTGTTATATTTAAATGCATTATGCTCAAGAACAAGTTTTAATAACCGTAGCAAGAAATTCTTTTCTAATTCAGTATACAGGCCAGATCTCTGCATCCAAAAATCAACCGCCTCAATTCCACCTAAATGCGGAATACTAGTATACAGGGACTGGACATCCAATGTCCCAAGCCTACTACTAGTAGATAGTTGCAAATCTTCCATTAACTTCAAAAATTGCTTGGTGTCTCGAATTCTGGCTCTAACGTATACTAATAAAGGTTTTAACTTGCTTTCAAGGTATTCAGATAAAGGTTCTATTAATGAGCCTCGACCTGACACTATGGGTCTACCTGGAGGATCTAGTAAAGTTTTGTGTATCTTTGGTAACATATAAAAGTACTGAAAAGATGGATTATCAACCTGAAGCTGTGAAACTAACTCTGGAACAATCAAATTTTCATGTACTGCTTGTAGCAGAAATGCATCTACAATACTTTTAAATTGAGGCATAGGATCTTTCTGTAAACGAAAATAAAAATTAGAATCATTCAACTGTTTTTTAGCCTCAGCATCATACTGCAACTTGTCCCAGATAACCACAGCTCCCCCCTTATCAGCCTTAGTAATAACAATTTGTGAATTTTGTGTCAATCCCACCAAGGCTTCATGTTCATCCATTTGTATATTATGACTACAATTCCTGAAAATTTCACTTTGCCTAGTTTGCAAATCCTTCAACACCATTTGCTCAAAAATTTTAACATAATTATTATATGCTGCTGAAAAATTAGATTTCTTAAAAGTAAACCCACTAGCAATAGATAACGCAGGTTTAACTTGTTGACTGGCAAAAAAACATTTTAGATTAAGCACTCTACTGAAATTTTTTAAATCACAAACAGTGTCATACTGGGATGAATAAAAAGAAGGCACAAAATTAAGTCCTTTATGCAGCAATTTTAATTCACTGGAGCTAAGCTGGTGATTGGTTAAATTAACCACAATATTATTAACATCATTGATGTTACTAACAGATGTTAATGACAAAGCTGAAACCGGTTCTGTGGGGCTAACCCTCTCACTAGAACCAAAAAGTCCACTTAAGTTCTTATGTTTTCGGCCACCCCTCCTAAAGGGGTGTTAGATGTCTTAGAGGAAGGTAGTTCAGGTGAAATAACAACCTCTGATTCAAACTCTGCTTCTATGTCAGTGTTTGAATAGCCAGATGAACCTTCAGATGTACTTGTGGTATTATACTTCAAAATTGACCTGACTCTTTTACGTTTTGGTCTGGTCTGTTTTTCACTCACAAAATGCACCTCTTTCTTTTCCTTTTTCCAGCTAAACACTCTGTTGTTTTTAAAGTCATTAGTGTCCCTATTAAATTTCTTCATTTTGCGCACACACAGTTCCTTTTCATACTTATCAATATCTTCCATAAACTTTTGATGTAAATGCTGATAATCTGGCATAGATTCGTACTTTAAAATATGTTGCTGACACTCATTGAGCTCTAATAATAAAGTAGAAATATGTTTATCATAATATTCAACAAGCAATGTCATAAACATATTCGAAACTGCTAACTGTGTATCACGCCATTTTTTAATGAAGTCAGAGTCATCTTTACCAAGACCAGGTTCCATTCTCACTCTAAGCCCCCTTGGAACAATTTTGGCTTGCAAATAAGCCTTAAGTAACTTATTATGCCACACCATAGAACGCACCTTCTTAGTTAAATCAAACAACTTATGAAATTGTATCTTGATACCAGTATTCACATCTGAGCCCATATCAGAATGTGTGATATTTCTAACCGTTTCAGATGACATAAACATGGAGACATCATCTTTATCTTCCGTTAACTGTTGAAGAAAAGATTGGAAATCACGACCAACAGCCATAGTATACAGCGACTGTATTTTAAATCCCAAAACGATAAGCTGCACGCCCCAACGCCAAATTGCAGATGAAGGCCTTAAAATGGAACAGCACTGGACACTCAAAACTTCAAAACGCCAAAAAGTCCGTGCACGTATCCACAAGTGCACGAGACAACATACAATAATACCAAAAAACGTCCAGCACTATAAATAATAGAAATCACAGCCGTTTGGGAAAAAAGGCTTTTATTAGAGCCTGAACAGTCTGCCCCACAGACCGGTTTCGCTCCAACTGAGCGTCATCAGTGTGTGGCCGCAATGAAAACAGTGTGTGGCCGCAATGAAAACAGTACGTAGATATACGTGCTCACTAGCACTCGCATTTGCAGCAGCTCACTATATATATATATATATATGGGTCACTGTTAGAATGTCAAAACATGGTTTATCGCGAAACCGTGATTCAGCAGACACAATTTAGCGAAAGTGCATTTTATCGAAAATGCACTTTCCCTAAATGGGAAGTGGGAAATTAAAGAAGGAATGCAGTTTGCATGCATCGTTAGTTGTAAATCAATATATAGTGTTGATTTGAAACTAATGAAGCTATTGCTGATATTGTGCTATAGTGGGGATAAGGGAATATTCCCTTTTCCTCACTGTAGTGTGATCTCGAAGTGAGAATAATAAAGTAGGGGGTGTGGGGGGTGCAGACGGGCTTGCCCCCCTGCATAACCCTGTTTAAAGTTATTTTATTTTTTTTTTTACTTTTTTTTTTTTAATTTTGATTTCTTTAGCAGAAGTGCATAGTCAACAATATGCACTTTCGCTAAAGTGTATTATCGGAAACACAAATCACTGGATTGTGTTTTCGATAATACAACAGTGACCCATACACACACACACATATATATACACATACAAGAAAAACCCTCTTTCACCAAGTGGGGCTCAGTCAGAACCAAAAACATCACCAATAAGCTATTAATTAATGGCAAAAAAAAAAGGAAAAAGAAAATTAATCTGTCTTTGAATTTCTCAACTGTCAAACACTAACATGGTCAAACAGCAATGGTATGCCAATGCCTATCATGAAGTTATCTGTATATGAAAAGTAAGCCCTTGTGCTAGATGAGCCAACAGTAATTGTTAGTGCAAATTCAAAAGTGTAGTCAATGATAGATATTTGTGTTTGATTATTTATATTTTGGTTACCGGGGTACAGCACTGACCACAGCATGGTCAGCTGTTGGCTCAGCCCATGTTACATTCAAAATAGTAACCTACAATTGCTTAAATAATGCTGGAATAAACCAGCTACAGTTCAAACTTCAGCATTTTTTTTAAGTTTTTATTTCCTTCCTACAGAAACTGAATGATTTCTGATGGTGATATTAATTGCATAAAAAGAAAACAAATGAACTACAACAGTAAAGAAATGCCCACACACTACTTGCAGATCACCTGTAATACTTCAAGGGAGAAGAATCCCAAATTTCTGCTTTGCTGTTTTAAGAACTTGAACAAAATTACTCTGAAATGAGACTCTTACTAGAACTGTTTTTGTTCTTTGGCACTAGGGAACGGTCCCTGAGCAGAATGCAGTTTAAAGAGTTATTCAACTGGTTTTGATGGTGATCAAACTTATTTGATCTTTAAATCATTAAAACCTCATACTGCATGCAGAATGTCAGGTGGTACAATGGCACAACTTACTATCAGTCTTCTGTCAGAAACAGGATTCAGGATGTCAATTGCAGTTTAATTTGTCCCCTTTGTACTGTATGTGTACAAAGCTGAGTACTTTACGCAACTAAACATACAAATTAAAACTAATTAAGTTCCTTTTAGCTCTGTGAAGCATATTAATAAATAACTATATATGTAATATGGCAGTTTAAAGACTGCTGGCCTGGCAAGCATCTATTGACATATGTTTACAGTTAATTTCTGGGATCTTCTACATGAAGTTTTCTCTCTCAGGAAGTCAAAACACCTCATAATGTTCCTCTTGTACTTCTGTTGTCACTGTACTGGGGAAATGAAAGCAGATTTTAAGAGACAGAAGGTATTACTATACCCCCTGGTCACCTCACAAGACACTAGGATTCCAATTGTTTTAATCAAATCCATTTCGTATTTTAGAGACTGTACAGCTGTATGTTAAAAAGTGAAGCTCACATGAGCAACGTGCTAAAACAACTTGGGTTGAGGCTGAAAGAGAATGCTACATGCTTTGTCCAACTAGATGTCTGTTTCTACAATGCAAAACTAAACTAAACAACTATACAGACAACAACGAATTAATTGCATGACCTGAAAATATGGTGCTGGATTATCAGCTAGGTGGGGGTTGAGGGCACAGCAAGGTGGTAACACTGGCAGCAGTGATGTAAGAAGCTCAGGTATTACCAGAAGTCTTAGAGGCAGATTATAAACAAAGAAGGCCTTTACAAGTGCAACCTAAAGTGAGGAATGAGATAATTAGCACCAGAAACACAACTAAGGTAAATCAAACGGGGCAGCCACTCTGAGTTCAAGGTGTTAGGAGGTACAATAGACAGATGCAGATTTGTCAATAGTGCATTACTGGTATTCATTTCCATACCAGCAGCCAGCATAGAAATGAATTCCTTTACTATTCCTGCAGCTTGTCAGGACTAATGTACTGCTTGCTTCAGCTAATTAGTGTTTTGCAGAAGTTCTAGCAAACTGCATGCTACAAAGTATGTTTTTTACAGTTTTTAATAGCAGCACATATTTTTCTTGGTCCTCGACTTGGATTTGAGGAGCACAAATTGCAGAACAAAAGACTTTTTTTGCCCCTCATCTTAGAGGTGAGGGGCACCAGATCATGGAATGGCACTGCATGCTGTATGAGCCAGCTGCAGTTCTGACTAGGATTTTTCTCTTGATTGGTTTACATGACAATTCTCTGTATATGTCAGATAAATAGTCACTGAGTATATTAGTGCAAGCTTCCAAAAACTTATAAATGGGTCTAACCTTGTCTTGGTGATGCCAAGTTATGTGATGTGGCTTGAAGGTAATTATCACTTTAGAAGGACACATTTAATGCCTCAGCTATTAAATAATTGTGAAATCTGGCCATATAAAAGAGTGCTGGTGAATAGAGAAGTGTATCATGATTGTGGCAGCAGCCTTCCTGTGTCCTGACAAAGTGCTCTTCAAACTATCTGGAGATATACAGAGCTGAGTATATTTTTCTGGCACTTCAGAGTTGTGTACTGATAATTGTTGTTTACCTAATTTTATATCATTGCTGGCTGACTTCAGAGTTGTGCACTGTTATTTTTGCTTCACTGTATAGTTTTTCAGATATATTCCTGTCTTGTTGTTTAATGGCTTTTGCAGTTGCCCGCCCCCACTGTAGATTTGATCTGGACACTCCCCCCAGTCCCATCTCTTTACCTCATTCTACCTCATAGACTCCTTCTGCACTTGTTTTTGGTAATTTTTAATTTAATTGCATTTTTTAAACTGTTTGGTCTAACATTGCTACATACTCAAGCGTGCTAGCATGCACTGCATTTGAATTGTTTTTACTGCTGTTTTAGCTACTTTTCTGTATGTATATATATATATATATATATATATATATATTAAAAAAAAAAAACTTTCCTGTAACTAGTGTAGTCCATATTCAGATTTGCTGTAACCAGGACTGTATGTAAGCTTCTGAGCCCCCCCCCCCAAAGCTTTCTGTGTTGGAGGGAAGCCTTCTAGCTTATCAGTGGGAGTGGTAAGCACTAGGTAACCTATCTACCACATAAGGAGTGGTTCTGGCCCAGAATTTGTAGTTATTGGCCGTTTGGGCAGTTTTTCCATCTCTCTCAACTTTCTGATTTAAAAGCCCGCATTTGCACTTGTTTCTCCCCTTTCCTGTAACTAGTTTAGTCCAGATACAGATTCTTAGTTTTAGCACTTGATTTTGCTTATTCGTGATCAGCACTTGTTCAGAATTTGTAAGCACTAAATAACCTACTAATTACTATAGCACTCAACCTCCCTCATTACCTAGAGGAAAACAGTTTTGGTACTAACTTTCCTCACTTGCTTAGAGAAAAACAGCTCTTTGTACTCACTTTCCTCACTTATCTAGAGGAAAATAGTTTTTTTATTCGGGCATGTCCAAGGGTCAGCTCTCAGTGTTCTCTCCTGTCTATGTGATGAATCTGGGCATCTTGGGGCAATGTAGAAATTGCCTCATGTACACAGACAACCCTTGCCTCCTACCACCCAACACTACAACCTGTGAGAGATGCACTTATCTAGCCAAACTGGAGGTAAAGCTCTCTCTAACCAAGACTGAACTTGACAGTCAAGAGGAGAAGGTAATCACTTGTACCACACCACACTCACCACATAGTCCCACTAAACCAACACCACCAAAATCCACACATAGAAACACAAAAACATTTGCGGAGGCTCTCAGTAATAATCTGCTCAAGCAACAAAGACCTCCAAAGCAGAAATGCAAGCAACCTCCACCCCCCAACACAACCCAAATGACAAATAGCCTGCAGACTCAGTGTGCCACTCAACCACAGCCAATAAGTCAAAACAACGTACCCAACACACTAATTATAGGTGACTCTATAGTCAGGCACACTGATGTCCCACTCACCAGGCTAAACAAGGAGAAGGTTACTGTCAGCTGCCTGTCGGGTGCCAGGATCCGCCACATAACCCACGCACTCAGGTCACTCCACAACAAGTATAAATATGACTCTGTCATTGTCCATGTTGGTGTGAACAACCTGAGACATACCTCCCTGGACTACATGAAAAGAGACATGGAAGAGCTCTTCAATCTTGTAGCCCAGGCAGGTATGACCCTAACCCTGAGTATTATTCTGCCATCACCCAGAATGATGCGGCAGTACAAGGATAAAATGATTGACTTCAACAATTGGCTAAGCTTCTGGTGCCATTCTAAAGGGATCCAGTATCTGTCTGCCTGGGATGACATGGTCGACAGACCATGATGCTTTGCCAGAGATGGCCAGCACCTGTCACCCCTGGGATTCCAGATACTGGCTAAGGTTCTTGCCGCCCCTATGGTGCCTTTTTTAGGCAAGGTTCAAATGACAAATTCACCACCGTAACAGGAACAGGCAAGCAAAACCGAGGGTGATGCTACTCAATACTAGAAGTTTAAATCTCAAAATGCACTCACTCGAGGCACTCCTTAAAATGGAGAACATCGATATCTGTGCAGTGACTGAGACCTGGTTCAAGGCTCCAGAGAGCACCCCTGCACTACCAGGCTATAACTCATACCACACTTTTTGGCCATGTAACCTGGACCGGAACACCAAAGGCGGAGGTGTGTCCATATTCATTAAGGATATCCACACCTCCAGGCTAGTTCCTCAGCATAATGCAGCCAGGGTTATCCAAGTGCAACTATCTCTGGGCAAAACTGCAATCCAAATTGTAGCTTGCTACAGATCAACCATCATGCCCCAGGATTCCTACTCCTCTTTTCTTGATGTACTGGAAAAGATTAGGGTTCAACCAAACACCCTAATAGTGAGCGATTTGAACTACCCCACCATTAACTGGGAAAACTACTCATGTACCAACTCCTTCACTCAACGCTTTCTGGAATTCATAAACTCCAATGCCCTGGATCAACTTATCCACACCCCCACCAGGCTCAACAATATCCTAGATCTAATCATTACCAAAATGAGTGACCGGTGTTCCACACCTGAAGTCAAAGCCTCATTGGTCCGATCCGACCATAAGCTAATTACCCTAGATATCCACATCCTGCCCCCCTCCCCCCATTAAGGAAACCATGGTAAAAAAATTCTCCAAAGCCATCTTCATGCTTCTTAAGACAGAAGTGGTGAACTTCATGACACCCATGCAGTTGGACAATACAGTTACGACTACTGAATCCTACACAATTTCACATTATAAGCACTTACATGAGTGCATGGATCATGCTATCCCAAACAGAACCAAGACGCTATCCTCCAAAAAAAGGAAGCCAATCTGGTGGTCCTCTGCCATAAACAAACTGTACAACAGAAAGAAGAAACTGTTGCAAAAGAGAGTAAAATCCCATGAGTGGAGGAGCTCCCTGGTCAGCCTCAGTAAGAAGCTGCGATCCCTGATAAAATCCTCCAAAGCTAGTTATGAAAACAAAATCGCCACTGATTCTAAAGACAACCACAAAGCATTCTATAGCTATGTCAAGAATCTCAATGGCAACACTCTGATCTGCTCTGAGTTACAGCACAATTGCACTAAATATACAGACCCAACTGATATTGCCAATATCCTGGCAGATAGGTTCAGTGCTAACTTCACCCCCCTCTCACTCCCTAAAGAGCCCATCTCTATACTGGAAGAATGCAAAGTTCCTGTAATCACAGCTGCACAGGTAAACAACCACACTCTCCAAAGCCAAGAACACAGTATCCATGGGACCAGACAACATCCCAGGCTGCGTTCTACATCAACTACAGAACAAACTGGCACCCCACCTAAGTACCATGTTCAGTCATAGCCTCACCTCAGGCTTTGTGCCTGCTGAATGGTGCACCGCAATGGTTATCCTACTCCACAAGGGGGGAGCCACCACGGACCCCAAGAGCTACCGCCCCATTAGCCTGATGAGCCTGGTCTGCAAGGCCATGGAACCTATCATCATGGAACTTATAAACAAAGACATTGGTAATCTCCAAACTCTGGACCCCACCAGTACGGGTTTGTAAAAGGCAGATCATATCTCCTAAACCTGATAGACTTCTTTGAAGCAGTCACCAAAGCCATAGACAAGGGTAAGGTGGTTCACACAGCCTATCTAGATCTTGCCAAGGCTTTTGACACCAACCCCCACTCTGGAATTATAGATAAACTCACTAAACTAGGTAAAAATCCCCTATGTCACAAGATGGGTTGCCAACTGGTTCACTGACAGAACCCACACTGTGAAAGTAGCGAGACTCCAAATCTGACTTCAGACCAGTGACAAGTGGAGTACCACAGGGTTCAGTCCTGGGTCCTCTCCTGTTTGGTATCTACTTCTCTGAAGTACAGGCTAACACAAAAGGTCTTTGGCTAATGAAGTTCACAGATGACTGCAAACTAGGAGTCATAATCAAAACTCCTAACAATGTGGACATCCTACAAAAGGGCCTCACTGAGACAGATGCCTGGTGTCAAAGCCATGGCCTTAAGCTCAATTCCAAAAAGTGCATTGCCATCTCCTTTGGTAAAAACTCTGTACCCATGAACTACAGCATAGGCGGTAGTATACTTAACACTGAAAGTGTGATGAGACCTTGGGACACAGGTGGACAGTAGTCTCTCCTTTGATAATCACATTGCCACAGTAGCCAGGAAATCCTTCTACATGGCACACCTCATCACAAAAGGTTTCTCATCCAGAAAAAAACAAGTCATTGTTCCCCTCTACTCATCACTCATTAGACCCATTATAGAGTACAATGCCCCTTTTGGTATGTACCTCAGAAGACATCTACAACAACTGGAAATACTGCAGAAATACCTCACAAAGAGGATTACCATCCTCAAACAGATGCCCTACGCAGACCGTCTCAAAAAACTCCAGCTTTACTCCGTCGCATATCGCCTACTCAGACGTGATCTCTGCCTAACATACAAAGCTATGTCAAACCCAGAGCTGTTGGACATGCTCCACTTAAAGAAATCCCAATCCCTCTGAGCTACCCATTCTAGGGACCTAAACCTTGTCACCACAATAAACAGAACATACCGGAGGGATAGATTCCTGTCCCAAAGACTTCCCATACTCTGGAATAAACTACCTATCTATATCAAACAAAGCTCCTCATTAGCACTCTTCAAGAAAAATCTTGATGACTGGATGGGAAATAGGAAATTCACCCTGAGGATCACCTCTGTGGTTCTGCTCGACAGTGGCACAGGAAAATAATTTTCTTGGGTGGCAAAAGCCAGGGTACCTTTTTGGCTGGGCTTGTATAGGCCCTAGGGCCAATAGCCTAGTACCTACCTATGAACCTACCTACCTATATAAATCCTCACTTAAAACTTCACAATATAGTGAGAATTATGCAAGCCATAATACAGGCTCACAAGTTTTCTACTAAGTTTATTAGTTTAAATTAGGAGTAAATACTAGTATAGGAAATTCAGAACAGGTAAAGAACAAGCAGAGTGATGCACAACAGGACAAAGTTAGGGAAAGTGCAATAGTCAGGAGGAAGGTGATGTTTTTTCAGGGGAGCCATTTGTTAACAAGAAGAGTAGATGGGGAAAGATACAAAGGAATATGAATGGAATCAAGGGCACAGCACAAACATAAAACAACAACAAAGACCAATGGTGAAGTATTGGCACAAATGTAGGGATTGACAATAGATAACCACATGTAATGACAGAGGAAGATTTGATGGTGATTGGGAAGAATGAACAACAAATAGGGAAGGGAGGTTGCACACAAGGGAGAAGAACACCATGAGTCGGGACAGGGTGGGTTCCAAGCATCACTTCAAACCAACTTGAGTGGGGCCCAAGCAGATGTCCGTCTCCACTATGCCTTCCCTCCTCACTGAGCTCTGCCTCAGATGGCTACATAGTCACTCAGCTAGCTGCATGAGGATGGTCTCTTGGAGAATAATGCTGATGTTGAGTCACTGGTCCACAAATACCTCCATCTTCTTCTCCAATTCCTACCAGATACAATAATACGATGCAGTAGTGGTGTAAGCATAGGGTAAAACAACTGCCTCCCTCCATTGATCTACCACCATAGGTCACCATGAACACATCCATGTCTCCCCTGAAAAATGACCTCTGTAAACCAGTGGAGGGACAGGCCTGGAGACAGCTGGTGAACTGGTAAGGGAAGTCAGTGTTGGACAATAGAGTGGGCACTATTCTATACCATGTACTCAGTTGTAGATGGCACTGTGTAAAATAGTGACACAAATGGAGAAAAACTAAAATAGCAAACATGATTTTAAAATATAAAAGAAGGATAATGTCAAAGAGAAAGAGAGAGAGAGAGAGAGAGAGAGAGAGAGAGAGAGAGAGGAAAAAAAGAAATACAGAAATGAGTATTATCACATCTGCTTCTGGTTATCAGTCTTGCAGGTGCCTACAGGTGGACTAATCATCTGCTTGGTATGCAATGATGCTATTTTAAGAACAGCCTGAACACTTATTATGGGGAACAACTGTTTTGGTATATTGACAGGCTAGAAGGGCATTATTGCCCATGCTTGAAATATTTGTGTGTATGTATGTATGTATGTATGTATGTATGTATGCATGCATGCATATATGCAAATATGCTCCTCAGTGATGACTGGGTATAGACTGTCATGTGTTTCTATGGAAGGTATGTGTAGAAGGGTGCAGTTGCATATTACCAATGTTATAACTGTCAGTAATGTGCTATTGGCCATAAGAGGTCATGGAAGGTATTTGTGGGTGTGCTACTCTTGAGTATGTCATGTCTGACAGGGGCAAAGAAAGGTTATGTAGACATTGACACTATTGCAAACCATGCAGGCTGACAGGCTTACTACATCAGTGTGCCTTACCAAAAGTAGACAAGACAGTGGTGGTAGCATGGGTAGAAGCCAGCATATGGTGGTCAATTACTGTAACATAAGCTGATACCTAATATGGTAAAAGTTGTCATAATGTATGATTGCCATGGGTATGCCAATCTGAAGTTGCATATGCATCTGTATTTGGTAGGCATGGTGCATGGCCAGTATGGGGAGATGTGTACTTTGCTTCCTTTAGGACCTTCTGGACTGCAGCAATGCCACAGCATGGTAGTCTGCCAACAGCCCTGCATATCTGGCCCTGTCTGGCAGTGGATGTGATGTAAGGGCATGCCATACAGGGTGAATGTTTACAAACAGTGACTGTGTGGATTCCTTTACATGGCCTGTGTGCAGGTCAGGTATCATGCCAGCATATATGCAGAGGATGTGTTAAGCAATATGCAATGGTGTTTTGTATGGGTTTAACAGTTATCTCTACATAGTTGTAACATCTGTTAGTAAACTAATGCTAAGATAAACAGAACTGAGGTATATAGTATGACAGCAATCATACTCACCCCTTTGTCTAGAGATATCATCTACCCACCTCTGAAAGATAAGACTATTCTTCTCTATATTCTATGTAAAAAAACAGTAACAAAAAGAGACAAGCATCAAGAATTGAATGTGCTGCAGGGGCCATTTTAACTATGTATCAAATACAGTGCAATGACCTATTTTGCATACTTACTGTAGAGCTCAGGACTACTATCTCTTTCTGACCACCTCTTCCTGTTGCTATAGAAAGTCATGATGATGTCTGCATTGCTGAACAGAGTGGTTGATGTCAGTAGCAGCAGTAACTGCCCTGGCAAGGCTATGCCAGGCATTCAGTTCATACTGAGGATCCTCATGAGATTCCTTCAGCCAATCACAGTAGTCACTCCACATAGGATACAGACATATTTTGACTCCCTTAGAGCACCATCTGGGAACCTTGTAACCATCAATGCCTTCAGAAGCCATAACCACTTATCATACATGAAGTTGAACGATCCTTTTTGCAGAGTCTTGGTCATGTGGACTTTGTCGAAAAGGCATGACTCAGAAACATGTGCTCTAAATAAGCTAATTAACATAATGATGAAGCTGTTGGCCTTGAAACTACTCAATAAAAACATCAACAGCCATTACTTTGCTCATTATGCTAAGAATTGCTACTGAGCAAACAAAAGTTGTAGAGTGCCTGTACTTGGGCAAATGTACAATTGTATTCATGTATGAGACATTTGTCTAGTACATTGGTCTCTGAGTGGTTAGTCATAGAATAGCTGCAGTTTTTTTTCCATTTGGTGGGGAACTTGTAACCTGTACCTACTAGGGGAGTGATTGCCAGCGACAGCCTTAGGTGAAATGGTGCCCTTGGGGAAGACTGCCATAGCACCCCCCTGCCTAATACTCCCCACAATGCACATTATACTCACCACAATGCACATTCACTCTTGCCCTAAAAGTCAGTCACCTTCGTATACCACTTTTTTGTCGGACCGGAATGAAAATGGAAAAAAAAACAAAACAACATAATAAAATGGTTCAACATTTTGCTGTCAGACAAATATAAATAGAATAGGACTTTTTGTGTATTCTTGAACACTTTGTACACCTTTAAGGTTTTTCTTTACATTTGATAAATAGCATGCCTCCTTATCACTATCACCTGAGACATAGCCAGCTTGTTTCATTGTGAGAAAAGTAAAAAAGAAAAAGAAGAAAAAAAAGAAAACCCCCATCTTACTTATTCCGACTGGCTTTTCCTATACGATACTCTGTCTTTACACAAGCTATAGAGATCTTCTGTGCACCTTTGATGTTTGTAAGAAAAGCTATCAGAATAATGACAACACAGTCCCTAGCCAACAAACAAGCTATAACAACTTTCTGCACACACCTCTGAGGTTTGTAAGGGAAAGTTAAAGAAATAATTGCCACATTATCCTCAGAAACCCACACAAGCTACATTGACCTTCTGTGCATACCTCTGAAGTTTGATTGTGAGGAAAATAAAAAAAAATCATATATACACACACAGACACACACACACATATATATATATATATATATATATATATATATATATATATATATATTGACCACATAGTCTCCAGCAACTCACACAAGAAACAGCAACCTTCTGTACACACCTCTGAGCATGGACATTTTTAGATTAGGTGGCATTCAGGCATAGACCACTACTAAGTCTGTGTCAAAATCCACTTATGCAGCTGGAGCTCTGAGGATCTGGATGTTCTGTGATATGTTTTATGGCTTATTTATGAATGACAGCTTATTAACAGAAGTGTTATGCATATGTCCTCCAATACTGTATTATTCTGCAGATGAAAATCAGGAATATTATGTTTATATGCACTTAGATACACACAGACACACACACACACACACACACACACACACACACACACACACACACACACACACACACACACACACACACACACACACACACACTCACACTCACACAGCACATGCCATAGCAATACTAATTTTACAGTAATTTCAGCAAACACAATGCACTGTGTGGTACTATTTCTGCCATGCTAGATCACTGACTGATGTTTAACAATGATCAAACAACTGTGTCAAGTTACTTTTCTCCCAAAGCAGCCTCTGTACCCATCAACTACAGCTAATTTTCTGCCAGCGTACATCTCAGATGTTTGTGGTAAAAAAATAATAATGATCACAGTAACATACTTAAAGTTTATTTCACGGAAATGCCCAGTAATCAAATTAAAGTGCCCATTTTAATTAATCCATTTTTTTTTCATTCATTGTGTTTAACCAGTGGGCTTACTTGTTAATTGATTTTCTGTGCCTGTATAAAGTTGACACATTTGCATAAATTGCATGATTCATTTATGCAGAGCTTACCAATGCTTGGCAACCACAAAATTGAGATTTGAGTGTATCTGCTTCAATCCAGTTACATCTAAACTAGATAAGTGTTCCACATTGCTGAATTGCCATTTTTCTTATGATCTCAAATTGTTGTTGTCATATTTCTGCATTATTTACATAGTTTCTGCACTTTTTTCTACTTTTATTATTTAGAGACCCCGGGATTCATGAACAGTCCATGCAAGAATAGTCTCTTCTTACATGGACTGTTCCATGTAGGAATACAGCAGCAGCATGCCCTATATATTAATGAGGGTGCGCTGCTATATTCCTACGCCTACACAATCCATGTACGAGTGCAGGGCACATGTATAAGTCCTGCACGGACACTTAAATACACCCCCCTGCACTCAGAAAGTGCTGTATGGCGCTTTCAAATAAGGAAGTAGCATAATATTAGAGCCTGGATATAATATTATGCATTATTTCAGTGTCCGCAGTCACTGAAGTGTAAAACTAGCATGTCAGTGTCCATGGACACTGAAATAAGAAAAAAAAAAAAAAACAAACAATCCCCAAGAAGTAGCCCGCACAGTACATGACTGTCCCTGGAATGGCCAGATCCCTGCCCCACATGGCTGCAACCTGCTGATAACTATATGTAATAATTTAATATTTCTTTATATATTTTTTTACTATTAAAAAAAAAAAGTTTAAGCACAGTGCAGCAGTTTTGTGTGCGGCAGCACCTTGTTCAGCTCAGCTTAAATACTGTTTGAGACAGAAATAGTATTCTGAAGAAAAATCCCTTATTGCTGATGTAGCATAGTAGTTAGAGCACTGGTTTAACGTGCAAGCCATGCATGGTTCATATCCCACCTCTGACTAGTATATCTTATGCGTGGAAGCAGTTTTAAATTAATTTTTATGAATTGGAATGGTATTTGTAAGTCATATGCCTGATGCATAGTAGTATAGGGCTGGGAAAATGCCATAGGGAAATGTAAAAAACTTTTTTTTTTTTTTAAATAATTGTTTGCGGCCAGTTAAGCCTGCCGCAGCTCTGCTGAATCAAGCTAAGGGTTGCATAAGCATGAAAATATAAGCAATCCTTAGCAACTGTAAGCTTTGCTTAGTAGGTTTAATCCTTGCTAAGTGGATTTGCACAGAGCTAAGCATAGCTTAGCATATTTGAAAAATCAGTCAATCACGGAAAAGTGCAGGAAAATGGCCTTATTTAAACCACACAGGCAGGAATACAGCCATATCTCTGAGTCTGATCAAGGCAGCAACAATGGCAGGTATAGGAGAGGTTGTTCGCTTCCGGGCGCAATGCTAGGGCATCCAGGAGTCCAGGGTCATGGTTGGACTCCTTATCAAAGACCATAAAGATAGACTGCTGCAGGGCCAGTACTAGGGCTCTCAGTACAAAGTGGAGGCTTGGGACCATCTGGCACGCAATCTCACCAGTGCCACTGGTATACACCGAAATGATGAGCAGGTGCGTCATCACTATAATGACCAAACGCATCGGAGGGGTGACCTCTTGGCCCAGTCGATCCAAGAGGCACGAGTGGAGGACATCCCAAAAGTTTGTAAGTATCCAGTCTGTGTATTTGTAAATAATTATTTAAAAATTGTATATGTTACCGTACAGGTGTTTTTAATGTGTGTTCTTTCCCCATACAGCTGCCGATGAGAGGGCTGCAAACATTGATGCCCATGCACAGCTCCTGGTTCGACAGTGCCAAGAGTTTGGTGAGTACAGAAATATTCATAATATCTGCTGTAATAAATCAGAAATAATAAAAGTAGTACTGTCTGTATATATAATTGTGCTCTGACTGTACTGAATAAATGCATGTGTCAGGCTGCCAGTGTGAGAACTCAGTAGTGCCAGCTGCTGTGTAATACAGAGTTGTGTAGCAAAGAAGGTACAATTGAGGAGAGGAAGAGAAGGATATATATTAGGCTGTCTGAAAGAACCTGCTAAGAAACTGCTGTGTCAGGGCTACTGTAACAGTTACAAATGAAAAGCAGTCCTCCTGTGCAGATCATGCAGTAATACTAACTATGGATTTCTGAGTTATAGAAAGTGTTGTTATGTCAAAAATAATAAAGCTTAGTACCACAAACTGTTGTCTTTCATTTGTCATCTGAAAATTACAATTGTGTAGCTGCTGCAGCATGCAGTAACTGAGGTGAAGTGATTTAGCACTGTTTGTCTGCATAGTTCAGAATTTGGATCTGAAATAACTGACAGAATGCAAAATTAAATATTTTCTCCTGTAATGTCTTGTACTGTGTTCCTGCCAGTATTGCCTTGTGCTAATATTTACATCTCAGCTGTATGTAGTCCAGAATGTACAGAAAAGTGTGACACTAAGAGGTGCAGACTGCAAAAGTAGAATGTGTTGACTTGATTCTAAACTGGTCTGTTTTATTAAAATGTCCAAATATCTAGTTTTAATAATCTGCTCATATTGTGTAAACAGTAACATCAACTGTTTCTTGTTCTGATGTTTGCTGTAGGTATTAAGGAAAACAAATAAAAAGACATTTGATAAAAAAGTAGAGTGTGATTAAAAAGTATGTACTAGACAGAAATAACCCAAGTAACAGACACCACTTCCCTAGTAACTCAGCCTGATAAAGACTAGGTCTGTTGTTCCCTTTTGCACACACAGACCATTGTTCGAATCCAGGGACTGCTACTAACATGTCTTTCTATTTCTACATCTGTAAACTTGAATATTGGTAGAAACACTAATCTATTGTGAACAGATATGTTCCCCACAGGTAAGGAAACATTTTCAGAAGCAGTATGATGGGTATAAGCATGAAATTTGTACAAATGTTCTGTTGAGCAGCCCCAGTCCTACAAATAGAAGCAGGCTAGCCATCCACACTATGCAGTCTGGCCAGTACAAGCCTCTCAAGTGTCATGCTGTCACGGATAGTTTCCCCTGTTGCCAAGAAACCTGCACCCAGATAACATCACAGTACAAGTATGCCAAAAGCACACTTACAGAACAGCAGGACAGGGAACACATTGTTACTTGTACCTGTAAGTATGACAGGTATGAGTCCCTTATACTTATGTACATAGAGATCTCATACCTTGCCCCATAGTACTCCGGGTACACATATGTACAGATGTGTATGTGCTGTAGTAGCTGCATGGCCCAGGCAGAGTTTAAGGGAGGGCAGAACTGTAGCATATTGAACACTAATGTATTGAAAATATCACTGAATGCAGTTGTTAATGGAATTATTTTATCTTCCCCCACCACTCATCTGCTCCAATAATTGTACACAATGTAATATGGTATGTTGTTGCCAAACTTACTGTTGAGACCTTTGTTCCATTTTGGTTATTATATTTGAAACTGTGTGCATACTAACATACCTTGTTGAATAACCATTGTTGTTGGCCTTTTGCCATAAATATAACCAGCAGGCTGTTGCAATCCTGACTGCCATTCCATTTCTGCATGTTTTCTGTTTGCCATGCCACTGTTACAGTTCCATTGTTCTGGGTCAAATGGAACACCCATGCATGCTGTTTTGACTAATGTTTAAATGTTTTGTTCATGACTAACCAATACACCTTGTTAATTCTCACCCCATAGGACGTTCAGGAAAGCTGAACCCAGCGGATCTGCCTCTCCCACCTCACCTGGTCGAGGCACCAGGTCCCAGCACATCTGGGACCCAACCCGGACCACCATCATCCGCTGCTACTGCACCACCCTTGGGTGGAACCGCTGCAGGGGACATGGCTTGTCCTCCCCCTGCATGCAGGCACGGTGAGGATCTTGTAACCTGACAAGAGGTCTGTGACATGGTGCACAGTGTGCTCCAGTCAGAGCTGGATAAACAACTGCACCAGGTGGAGGGCAGACTGGAGCAGCTTTTGCAGCAGTCAGCCTCTCCAGCTCAGCCCCCAGCACAGGCACCTTTGGGAGCATGAAGGAGTAGTGGTGACTGCCACTGGCTGGGGACACCAGTCCCACTACTACCATCTAGGGGGCTCATGGGCATCCGATTCCCAACCAACCTCCCTGTTCAAGGTGTCCCCCTCATGTGTCACACACCACCCCTGTCTGCTGTCTTGTGCATCTTGTCTGTCTGCAAATACAACCTCTTCTACCAAATGTTCCTACCCACACTTACCTACACTCCTTCCCCAACATCCCACTCTCACCTTTAAAAAAAAGGCATCTCTTCCAAAAAAATTACATCCCATACATAACTCTGCATTTTGCCCAGAGACACAATCCCCTTACTCAATCTGCCCCACTAATTACCAGCATTTTATGTCATCAATACCCCTCCCTGTGGGGTGAGAGATTCTAAATTCCAAATTGCCCATAGTCATATCAGCTGTTGCTGTCGAAGAAATGCAGAGCTATGGTCCTTTCCTACACCCGTCCTGCACATACCTATCTGCCTCTCATCTTGTTTTACCCTTTGCTTGCCCCCATTTCACCACTTTCCTGTCTCTCTTTTTTTCTTTTTTTATTTAAAATTAGCGCAGGTTTAAGCGGAGGTAAGTGGACCTAAGTGAAGCCAAGCAGATGTAAGCGTCACTTAGCTCCATGCAAGCCCACTTACAACAGCTTAAAAATGCCTTAAACACTCTGTATTCAACAGCCCCTGTTCTGCAAAGCAAAAATAAAAGAAAAACACCCCTTCAAGTCTTTGAACCCAGGACCCTGCATAACATAGCCACAGCAATCTACCACTAAGCCATCTGAACTGTAGATATATGAGATGTTTTCAAACATATAATTCAGTAGAGTCATTCAACAGTAGGGAAAGGATTATGTAGAAGTAGTCAAGGTTTGTATGTATGTATATGTATATATATATATATATATATATATATATATATATAAATATATATATACAAATATATATGTGTATATACATATGGAAAAATAAATACAGAATAAATGTAGAGATAATACATATGAAATTTATACATATAGAAATACATGATATAGATAGAAAAGTAAATCAATGCATACAGATATATCGATGTACATAAAAAATAAATATATATATATATATATACTTATGCATGTATGTATAAATATATACACATATATAGACATATCGATATATATATATATATATATATATATATATATATATATATATATATGGGATCCATACACTAGGCCAAATTTTCACTAATTCGAAATAGTGCATGGAATGCTCACTGCAGCTAAAGTGCACTTAATCGAAAATGCACTTATGCGAAGTTCAGTAAAACGAATGGGTGTTGTACTGAACTTCCGTGCAGTACTCACAGACCTTAGGGTTAGGGCACGGGTCATAGTAAGGAGATGACCCATGCCCTAACCCTAGGGTCTGTGTCGACTGCAGCACAGTGATGGACATAGCAATGTCCTCCACTATGGTGCGATAGTCACGAACCTTAGGGTTAGGGCATGGGTTAGGGTAAGGGGATAGCTTTACTAACTATCCCCTTACCCTATCCCATGCCCTAACCCTAAGGTCCGTGACTATCGCACCATAGTGGAGGACATAGCTTTTTTTTTATGTCCTCCACTGTGCTGCGGTGTTTTCGGTGAAGTGCACTTACGCAAAAGTTCACTTTTGTTAAACTGACCTTTCGCAGAAGTGAGACTTCCTATTACTTTTGTTCTTGTAATAAGAATCCATATATATATATATATATATATATATATATATATATATATATATATATATATATATGGATCCCTATCATATGATAGAAACCTCATCTGACTGAAATGCATTTGACTGAAACCATAAGACTGAAATTTCAAAAGACTGAAAAGTCACTTGACTGAAACCCATAAGACTGAAACCCGTAATACTGAATTTCAACATACTAAATTGATTTTAAACTGGACCATATCAAACCACACTAGGTGGGGGTCTACGCCCACCACACCCCACACACTCCTAACTATATATACTAACTCCAGGATTGCACTACATTGGGGAAAAGGGCATATACCTTTCACGTAGCTTACAATAGTCTACATGTTGCCACTACTATGTTTTTTTCTCTGCTGTAGTGCAATCCTGGAGTTAGTATATATAGTTAGGGGGTGTGTGGGGAAACAGCCCCCCAAAATGGGGGGTGTGGGGGTGTAGCCCCACCTAGTCTGGTTTTATATGGTCCAGTTTAAAATTTAGTATGTTGAAATTAAGTATTATGGGTTTCAGTCAAGTGACTTTTCAGTCTTGACATTTTTTGAAATTTCAGTCTTATGGTCTCAGTAAAATGAGTATCAGTCAAATGAGGTTTCTATCATATGATAGGGATATGTATCTACACACACACACACACACACACACACACACACATATATATATCTATATATATATATATATATATATATATATATATATATATATATATATATATTTGTGTAGTGGAGGTGCACATCAGATCCATACCTCAGGCCTCTTACTGTAACAAATCTGTCCAAAGGATGTCAAAATGGGGGTCAAGGAGCCCAAAATGGGGACATCTTTGACATATTACACATATTCCTCTGTCTCCAGCAGCAACTGTTCTGCCTTGCAACAAGAGCATCAGTCCTGTAAAGTCTTGAACCCTGGGCCCTATACATCATTGTCAAAACAAGGTACCACTACAGCACGTGAGCTCAACAAAATATTGATGCTTTTTCAAACATATCAGTCAGCAGCATCGTTCAACAGTAGGGAAAAGATTCTGTAGAATTAGTCAGGTTTTCTATATATGCATGTATTTATGTATGGTGATGCATATATTTGGACAAATAAAAAAAACAAAATATATCTATAGAGATATGCATGTAAAATATATACATATATATATATATATATACATATACACACACACACACACACACACACATATATATATATATATATATATATATATATATATATACATACGTGTATATATATATATATATATATATATATATATATATATATATATATATACATATGTAGACATAAATATACCTAAATATTTAACAGCTACAAACAAATGCAATCTGAGGGCCATTCTGCTCAACAGTAGATATTTAATTCTCAAAAGGCACTCACTCGAAGCACATATTTTTTAGCATAAAACATTTTCAACAACAACACAAGATGTTTTTAACTTTGACCTTTTAAAATTGATTTTTTTAAGAATCAAAAATTGAATTTTTTAAAAATTGAATTACATAACTGAATTTTTAACATTGAATTTTTCAACATTTAATTTATAATATTGAATTATTTTATATTGAAACAGTAACATAGTTTTTGAAACATAGTTATGTTTAAAATTGTATCTGAACAATATTTATTTTTGTTATATATATTGAATGTTATATCTATGGTCAGACAGTTAAGGTTTATTTAGATAGGGTTGGGAGGGTGGCCTAATGGTTAAGGTGTTTGCCTTACAAGCACAAGCTGCAGGGTTTCAAGGATAATTGGCAGGGCTTAAAATGGTCACCAAGCAATTAGGCTTAAAACTAATCTATGAATCTATGAATCTATGAATCTATACATCTGTTAAATCAATTTTATTGATTCAAATATGAACATACAATTGCATCAATAATGTATATATTTTAACAACATAAGACTATATGAAGGATTTCTATTAACAAAATATCTTTTTATTACCAAACGTTTTTTCTAGTACTAAACATTTATACATTTATTATTTTATTGACACAATAATATATACACATATTATTAACTGTTGTGTTTTATGGTGAGTAAACCACACTGAATATTAATTTTGCACACAAATCTCTATAGTGTTAATCATTTAAATTATTTATTGTACACACAATTTACAAATAGATTTTTTAAAACAATATTAATTACTTAATTTTTATTTTTATAACACTTCATTTCATTATTTAATATAATCAACAGACTATTAATGGTTTTTATTAAGGGAAGTTCCAATATATTATGTGAACATGTTTTTACACATTATAACATGTACATTATATTTATTCAACACATGTACATTTGAAAGTATGAAAGAAGCCATTTGTTGTACTAATGAAACTTGTCAAGTATGGTTAACATTTGTTATTCATTCATTTATTTAGAGCGTATATAGAGGAGATTATGACATTATTAGTGAACAATATATATAAAATTATATAAATTTATTTTCATTTTCAAGTTATCAAATAAATGTGTTTAATTATAAACTTTGGTGCGTATAACTTTAAGTGCAACTATCTGCAGTTGCAGCTTCGTGCCAAAAATGTTATTTAAATGGTGATTTTTTGAAAATGAGGTTGTTCTGAAGAAGCCTACATATGGTAGGTGAAAGCGCTTAACCTAGGAAATATTTATGTATCACTAAAGAACCTTGGAATACATTTGTATTATTTTATGTTCGTGAGTTGTTTCAATAAACATCTGGCTGGAGTTGCTGTTTGCTGCGTTTCCTCCGTTTGTTGCCTGAGAAGATAGCGCAGTGGTAACTATTTGTTTTTGGGTTGGTTTTCCTCGCAACGTTTGTTTCTACATATGTAGACATAAATATACCTAAATATATAACAGCTACAAACAAATGCAATCTGAGGGCCATTCTGCTCAACAGTAGATATTTAAATCTCAAAAGGCACTCACTCAAAGCACTCCTTATTCACAAAGGATGCACACACGTCCATGCTGGTAGCCCAACATAATGCATCACAGATACTGCCAGTGTAGCTAACATAGGGTAATACAGCAATCCAAGTCGTAGCCTGATATAGGTTACCAACCATGTCCCAAGAGTCAAACCCCACATTTCTAAGCTCCCCGGAGAATATTACTGTCCATCCTAAAACTATCATACTGGTTGACCTTAACTACCCCTTCATTAACTGTGAAAGCTACCCATATATCAATGCAGTTGCCCAATTTTGCCTAGAATTCATCTATTCCAATGGCCTGGACCAGCTCATTTCTACACCCACTACAGGTAGCAACATCACTGACCCAGTCAGTACTAACATGGGTAACTGTTGCTGTACACTAATAGTCAACTCCGCCATGGTTAGATCTGACCACAATGTCATCATCTTAGAAATCCACATCCCTCCCACTCCCCTGCAAAGGTAACCACCATGAAAAACATTTCCAAAGCCAACTTTGGCCTCCAAAAATCAGAGGTGGTTAACTTCACGACACCCATGCAAATAGAGACTAGTTGCATGACCTCCAAACACTCACCAATACTGTACAAACACATACACAAATGCATGGATTCCACCATACCCAATAGAAACAAGATGCTCCCCTCCAGAAAAGGGAAACCAAACTGGTGGTCCCCTGCCCAAACTACTCTACAACAGAAGGAGGAAACTTATATGGAATAAGGTGAAGTCCCAAGATTGGAAATATCCCCTTATCAGCCTCAACAGAAAGATGAGATTCCTCATGAAATACTGTAAAGTTAGCTGTGCAACCAGAATTTCAGTACATAGTAAAGACATCCACAAGGCCTCCTATAGTTATGTAAAGAATCTCCACGGCAATACCAACATGTGCTCTGAGCTACTGCACAATGTTAACTCCTACACTGAGGCAGCAGATATTGCCAATATACTGGCAAACAGATTCAGTGGCAACTTTACCCTGCTTCCCACCCCCAAAGGACTAATCACAATACCAGTACAATGCCAGGCACCCAGTAGTACTGCTGCTTTGATTAACACACCACTGTCCAAGGCAAAGAATACAGCTTATGTTGGACCTGGCAATATTCCTGGCTGTCTTCTGCATGAACTACAGAGTGAACTGACACCTCACCTGTGTGACCTGTTCAATCTCAGCCTCACCTCAGGCTTTGTCCCTACTGACTGGTGAACTGCAACAGATATCCCTCTCCACACAGGAGGAGTGGATGCAGACCCTGGGAAGTATCACTCCATTACCCTGAAAGTCTGTCATGCAAAGCTATTGAATGCATCATCATGGACCTAAGATACAGGGATATGGGAATCTCCAGACTCAGGATCCCACACAGTTTGCTTTTGTGAAGGGTAGATAATGCCTGTTCAATCAACCTGGTCAACTTCTTTGAGTCAGTCACCAGAGCTATGGATGAAGGCAAGATGATTCATACAACCTATCTCAATCTGGTCAAGCTCTTTGATAACATTCCCAACTCAGGGTTTATGGATAAACTCACTAAGAAACACATCATCCCTTTTAACAGTAGAGTTGGTATATTTAAGTAGGGGATGTGTGGGGTGCAGGGGGCATAGCCCCCCTCCAAAATAGTAGAGGTGATCTCATTGCTTTTTCAATTAAATGATTTTAGACATTTTGATCATTCAGTGTTTTGGGTTTAGGTGTTATTTTTCAACCAAATGAACATTAGATATTATGGCATTCAACATTTTGAAGGTAAACCCACTACCCCTACATATAGTGGTCCAATTCTCAGTGTAGTTTGAATCATGACCATGGTACAGGACACGTCTCATTCTGCTGCTGCAAAGGCATACAGCCAATAGACCAGCAGACACTGGAGCAGCATGCATGGTAAGGTAAAAAAGGAGCCATAACACTTACATCTACCCCCCTCCATACACAGCCAAAATAACATGCACACATGACATGTGTACAGAATCCTGACAGTCTGTCAACAATGGCCAGACATGAACAGACTTCTCACATGTACAGTTCACCTCAGAATGTACAGGCTCATGACTGATATCTATGGGCTCCTCCCTGTAACATGTCTGGGGGTCTACTACATCACTGGGATGGTAGGAGGAGTGAAGGCAAGCAATAATGCTACTAAATACATCTGAACCTCATAGTGCATGACATTTGGACAATGCCTGACATCTTTTGGGGACAGAGGCACAAACACAGGCATAGATTGGACATATTGGTGTCAGAAATTTAGACAGTTTCTGATGTAACTGGGTTTATTGTAACATAATATTTATGAGTATATGAATATGAAGGCAGTAATACCAATGGAGTTTAGTATTTACTGACTGCAGTCCCCAGAGTCCCTGACTGATTTTCCAAAGACAACAATTGTCTGGGGAACAGACAAAACATAACAGGCAGACATGTGGCCAGTCTGTGGACAGCATGCCAGTGGAGAGGTATGTCAGAGACATATCACTGTCAGATGTGAAGTCAC
This sequence comes from Protopterus annectens, assembly GCF_019279795.1. Classification (NCBI taxonomy): domain Eukaryota; kingdom Metazoa; phylum Chordata; order Ceratodontiformes; family Protopteridae; genus Protopterus; species Protopterus annectens. Next base: position 1,116,616,067 of record NC_056744.1, on the reverse strand, counting down.
TCACTAAATGCATGTCCACACAAACCCTTTCAACCTAACAGCACTGATGATGACATAGAATCTGTCCACAATTGTGTAGATATGTCCCCCTTGTTGTTGTGCTGTCTCCAGATGTCTTGTCCTGTGAAGTATTCCCACCTACTGTCTGTGAATCTGCAGCCCACCACCTCTGTAACGTCCCTCTCACAGGCAAGTAATAGGGCCAAGGCCCACATGATGGATGTCCCATTTGTTGGAGCTAGCATCAGTGCCCAGGCCCGCAGCACAAAACTATGTGGGCACTTACATAGTTGTATAGGCCTTAGCAATACCTGGCATCTGCACATCTGCACAGAGGACAGACAGGAAGTGGAGAGAAAGCATGTTATGCATTAGGATGAATATCCTGAAGGATAGAAGTCTGAAACTGAAATGTATGCCATTACTGCATGACAGCAGTCCTCAATGACATGGGCAAAAACATAGTACTCTACATTTAATATAATAATATCATACTAATATCCAATAGGAGATACATAAAAACATACAGCTGAAACACCAAGAACAAGATAGCGTAGTACTCAGAGTCACAACTCTGCATGCAGAGGTGCATGGTTGGAGTACTACATTAGGCAATCTAATTTTACATGGAAAAGCAGTGTCAACAGTCCTAATTTCATAATACAATATGTGTGGAATCATATTCATCAACCAGTGTACTGTAGTTGGTGTAACATGGAAGTGTGAGTGCATATAACATGCGGTACTACCCATGTATAAAAAGCAATAAAAAAATGTAATACTTCCATGTATACCCAAGTGTCCTGTACAGTATAGTCACACCCCTTCCTACTGTAATGAGAGCACATAAAAGCATGTTATGTACAGGACATTACTCTGCTATATTATGAGACTGGAATGTGAGCAATGGTTACAAGGGCTGAGCTATGCTTACCAGGTTTACACATTGCTTAAATGTGAATGATAACCAGCAGCTAACTCTGCTAAGCATATTTGTGCACTGGTAAGCATCAGTAAGTGAAGCCCACACATTTTAAGCGCCTATCAGTTTAACCGTGTTTTAGCGCCGCTTAGCTTCGCACAAACCCATGCAAACCCACTTACAACTGCTCAAAACTGCTTTAATCACTCTGTTTCCATTAGCCACTGTTCTGCCCAGCAACAAAATAACCAGCCCTGCCAACTCTTGAACCCAAGACACTATACACTAGAGTCAGAGAACATACCACTACACCACCAGAGCTTTATGAACTGGTCTTTTTTTTTTCAAACATATCATGCAGTAGAGGCATACAACAATAAGGAGAAAGTTCTGTGAAAACATTCATGTGTTGTGTATGTATATATATATATATATATATATATATATATATATATATATATATAGACATACACATGAACGAGATATATATATATATATATATATATATATATTTATATATATATATATATATATATATATATGTGTGTATGTATGTAGTTATATAACATGCAGTGCAGCCATACCTCAGAACCATACCTATCAACAACCTCTTAGTGTAACAGTAATGAGCAAAGGCTGTACAAAGGGTGGGAAATGGGCCACATATAGGGATATAATCAGAATATTGCTGTCATAACTGAACAGTTCTACACCAGCAGGGTGTGTATCAGCAGAACTGTCTGAATGATATGAGGATGGGAACTCACATGTATGTCATTATTCACTGATATAAATTCTTGGATCATAAAAGTATTTCCCAGACAAATACAAATAAACTGTGGAATGGAAACAATGTATGGGCCAAAAAAACCTGGACAGTCTGCAAACAACCTGGCAGTGGATAGGTATGTTCCCAACCCTTTAGTGCAATGATTCTAGAACAAGCCAAAGTGGGGGGACAAAGGCATGACAATAGAAACGTACATAAATTACGTGAGTAGATCAGCTGAGAAGGTTGTTGTACTAACACTATTACTGCTAACATATATTGACAGAAATATCACCTTAGTGCATTTTTATGCAATGTCCTGAAGACAAAATTACCACCATAATGAATACAAGCAAATGTAATTTAAGGATTATGCTGCTCAATGCCACAGGTCTAAATCTCAAAATGCACTCTCTCAAACCACTCCTTAAAATGAAGAATATTGACATCTGTGCAGTAACAGAGACCTAATTTAAGCTTCCAGAGAACACCTTTCTGCTACCAGGCTATACCTCATACCTCACTTTCTGGTCCCAAAACCTGGACTGAAGTCCTAAATGTGGTGGTGTCCTGATATTCATAAAGGATATACACACATCCAGGGTAGTAGCCCACAATAATAATACATCAGTGATACGTCAGGTACAATTAATAATGGGCAAGACTGCAATCCAGGTTGTAGCCTGCTATACATCCCCCACCATGTCCCAAGACTACCACTCCACATTCCTAAACACCCTGGAAAATATTAAAGTACAACCCAATACCCTTATACTGGGGGACTTTAAATACACAGTGTAGACAGAATTCTGGGGTGGTATGGGACATTCATCTGCCGCCCCCACCCATACACAGTCCAAATAATAAGTACACACTATACTGCAACAAAATCATGACAGGCCGTACACAATGGCCAGACATACACCACTGACTTAGTAACATAATTGAAATGACTGAAGAGAGCACACAGAAAATCAACCAGCCAGTAATTACACAAATTATACTCTGATGTCTTGTACAAAGCCTTCAAGTAGTACAACAATAGAAAACATACTTGCCTTGAATACAAGAATCAATTAGCACTTAATGACATATTTAATTCAACAGCCTCCAATTACACTCCTCATTCAACCCCCTAGGGGGAAAAGTATCAAATGTTAAAATGTAAATTGATCCTTTTCATAACAATTGTGGATTTCAAACTGTTCTATAAAACTGACAGACTGTTTACAAAACAATACCCTGTAATCCGCTACTGTCCCCATGGTGAAATGCATCAAAATGTACAGCTATAGACCTTTTGTGTTTCTTATTAGCAATATCTCTCACATGTACTAACAGCCTACTTTTAATACATTTAACACTCCTCCCCACATAAAATGTGTTGCAAGGGTATCTAAGAGTGTTTTAAATACACCAACCTCTTGACTGCACAGGGTTACACATGTTGTCCAGCGTTTGCACTCATATGTGTGGTCCCTACCCCAAAACATGTGTGGGGTTCCACAACATCACTGAGACGATAACATGAATGACAGCACTAAATAATGATAGACCATACCTATCAACCTCTTACTGCATGACATCTGGACAAAACCTGGCATAAAGTGGAGGACAGAGGCCAAAACACAGGGCCATATTTGAAATATCGCTCTTATACACTGAGAAAGTTGCTAGTGTTACAGGATTGGTTGCAACATATCCTTTCTGAGGGATATGAAGTCAGAAACACAAATGGATGTTGCCATTTACTGATAGCAATCACCAGAGTATGCCACTGATTTGCCAAGGTCAACACCTGTCTGGGGAACAGACTAAATATAACAGGCAAACCTCTGGCCATTATGTGGATAGCCCTATAATTGAGAGCTATGCAGACACATAACTTTGTCAGACTGAAATACATGCAGAACTAGCATGTACACACAAACCCTGTAAAACTAGCAGTATTCAAAGCATATTATAGCAATACTCACATTCTGTCCCTAAGTCTGGAACCTTCTAAAAACATTTAGTTGGCCTGATTCCACAAGTCTTGTTGTAAGAGGTATTCCCACCTGCTGTCTGTAATACTGCTGCCCACACACCTCAAGGATGTCTTCCTTACAGGCAAGGTAAAGGGACAACGCCTACATGAAGTACTCAATTATAGGACTAGGTTGCCATGACATTGGCTATTGGAAGAACTACACAGCTGCTCTGCATGCAGTTAGCAAGTGGGGAACACCAGTTGGTGCAGAGGCCATCACCTGGTCATGAGCATTACCTACAAAAGCTATGCTGTCAGCTACTCAAACCAGCTCTATCCCTGTAGGTAAGAGAGAGAGAGAGAGAGAGAGAGAGAGAGAACAGAAAACAGAAAAGAGAGGAACAAAAAAAGGTATGTGAAACATGTAAGAATGTAATTGAATGTAGTAGTTGGTCTGTAATAATGCAAAATATGATTTTGAAAGAATATATGTCCCAACAATACTTGCTGTACTGATGTCCTGCTGAACAGCTGCTATAGCCATAGCATCTGGCACTGTCTGCAGTGGGATAGATCACAGCCATACCTCTCAACTGTACAGATCTTTACAGAATGTCCAGATTTTACCATCATAGTTTTTGGTCTGTTCCTCCTGAAATCTGTACTTTTCTGGCAAATAGCTGAGGATTGAAGTCATTAAGTAATAACAAACACTTGAGTTTAAGACTCCACAACCTCCAGAAAAGTCACGGTAATGCAAAATGTATTATTCTACAAATGTCCTAAGTTTGTAACAGGAATATTTAAAATCTGTCCCTATTTACCCCCACCCCCCACCCACCCATCATTTTAGGCTTTGTCCAGATGTGATGCTCTAAGAGGTTAAGAGGTAGGATCACAGCTCAGGAGCCTGACTCACCCTGGGAAAGGACAGCTCACATATGACAACCACTGCAGTGTCTGTCAAAAGTAATGACTGTGCCACTGCTAGGCCAATTAATGGGATATTGTCCATATCCATATGTTACCTGTGAATATGATTATGATACATGTTTGTCTTGTAAATATAACAGACCTATATAGGGCATGTGCATAGTAAAGTACTGGTGCAGATGTGTGTTGAACTTCATGTGATATATATTGAATTAATAACATTCAATTGTACAGTGTTCTGCTGGACAATAAGCACATTTGTGACTGATATCTGAAATCACATACACGTATACCTGTGTTATGTCAGCTAAACCACTGGCAAGTCTGTGAGCAATGACATCGTAACATAATAGCCTACTTATTACTGTTGAACAACTTCCAGGTTATCACAGTGATGTCAAAACCTATTGTGCAATCTACTTATTAATGCATGGTGCAGCTATATTAATACAGTATCAATACTGATGTTCCCTTTGTCACCCATTTATGTGTGCCATTGTCCAGAAGTCCTGCTATAACAGGATGAGAAGTATGATTGAGCAGCAAGACTGTAAATACAGTGTGCCACACTAGCATATAACAGAAATGTATACCAGGTATCCCCTGAGCACATGTAATGTATGTGTATGTTCCGCTCGAAGGCACAAAACTAATAACATGGGTTGCAAGCAGTCAGGAAGATAGGTTGTGCATGTTGCACAGGTGTGTAATATCAGTGTCAGTGTATACAACAGACATAAATGTGTACAGCTACTGGTTGTTGCATTGCCCTGACACTGATATGGGTACTAGAATAGGCATGATTATCAGGTAGTAATCGGAGAAGTGTCCAACTGTGTTATGACCCTCTTTCCATGTCTACCACTAACAGCTATATGAACACCAGTATACAATGGATATCAAAAATGTACACACCCCTGTTAGAATGCCAGGTCTGAGTGCTGTATGACAATGAGACCACAGAAAATCATTTCAAAATGTTTCTCATCTGGAATGTGACCCATAACCTGTACGATTCTATTGAAAAACAAACAAAACTTTTTCAAGGAAGGTAAGCAACTATTGCCAAGTGAAGATGTGCCATGATGTTGGAGTCCAAACTAATACAAATGAATGTTGTAATCATCTCAACAGGTGCTTACATAATATATCAGTTTAGGGGTGTGCACACTCATTCAACTGGATTATTGTACTGATTATTATTTCCATATGTTTTGCAGAACAGATTTTATTTCTAATTGAATTGTGCAGGATATAGGTCACATTAAAGGTGTGAATTGTTTTGAAATAAGTTATTGTGGTGTCATGTTTTATTTGCACAAATACCATGCATTGTAACAGGGGTGTGTACACTTTATGTTCACTGTTTAATGTATGGACTCAGCAATACCTGGCCTGTAAAACCAGTGTACACAAAGGTAGACTAATTCTCTTTGGTGAACAACAGCAATACACAAACCATATAATAGGTTGCCATATCGGCTGTACAGAGACACAAAGGTGCAGGCAACAACTTGGAAGCAAGTTCACCTCTAGCTGAGCAAGCATCCAAGTTCACAGATGACTCCCTATAAGGCTGACCATGACTACAAATCAGACACATCCACACCACCAAGGCCAATTGCAACAGTGTCTCCACATATGTTGTCAGTCCCAAAGGCAACAACACAAACACACCTCATACACACATGCTATGGATATAGGCAGCCTGTATCAGACAGGTCAGGTGGGAACATCTCCACCCTTTCCACCCCGTTTATATAGGGGGATATGCACATCGACCACACTCCTCCCCTCTTCAGTGATGAGTATGTACATATTGCCTACTGATAGCAATAACAGCAAGTCTCCATGGGGCACCATAACATCACTGTCTGCCTTCTACATGAAATCAGACATGTCCTCACAGCCCCATCACACACTACAATCAAACACAGACTTGCCACCATCCACACACCATCCACATGGAAGATGGCCACTGTCATCCCTCTACACAGAAATGAATGGAGAATAGAGGATTATGCAATTATGTGACCAACGTTGAGGGGAATATGACACCTCAGGGCCAGAAGTGCAATGCAAGCTGATATAGCTGTGATAGATTAGAGGGTTATGGTGTAGTTTGGATTATTTGTTAGTAATATCCACTGTTATGTGCAATTTGACAACCGTATGAGGTCCTGTGAACTTTTTTTCCTGTTTATGTCTTCCAGGTGCAATGCAGAGGCCTAGTCATCCAGCATTTTCAGAGGCTGAAACAGAGATAATCACACAAGTAGTCATACAACATTATGCTTTTCTATTTGGCAGGAGAGTACAAGATCTGTGGAGAGAACCACCCTGTGGAACAATCTAGTCCACAGGGTAAATGAAGTCGGCCTGCATGGCAGAACATATGAGCAGGTGTGGCATTATGCCAGTGACCTAATCCGCCATGCCAGTCAAAGGGCTGCTGCCATAGCGAGGGACTGGCTAGCCACAGATGGGGGACCAGCCATCCAACCTCTACTGACACCCACTGAGGAGCTCCTAACCAAGCTTGTGGCACCCACCCAATGCATCACACATGAACCTGAGGAAAGCATTGATGAGGTGGGTTGCACCCACACAATGAATGAGGAGTGTGCAGATAAGGCCCCAGTGCACATTACTAGAACACTGTTGCATATCTATTTGTATCTGTATAGTATCTACATGCATATGTCAGATAAGATACTAGATCTTGCTGGTGTTTAGTAATGCACAGACATGCACATATATGGTGATGGCCAGCATATTTTGTAGTATTGAGGGTTGTACTTTTAATGTGCTGAAATGCTGCTTTGACTCTGTACCAGTGGCACATGAGTGGCTACTGCCATTACCTCTCTCCCATAACTACTTAGGTCCCTCTGCTATACAACTGGCACACAGTAAAGGCCTTATTGGGCTAACAATTGTTGTCAGATGATTGTAAGGTTGATGGAGACAGCAGACCACATACAGTGGACCTTGGGACATTTAGTGGGAGTACCACTGTCTAAAATGTAAGAGTCACCCTCCAAGTGAACATAGTACTCACTCAAACACAGGATACTATACTGACACACAAACTTTCACAGATTTGGCCTTCCTCAGATTAGAACCCCTGGCTATGTAGTTATTGCTACTACAGTAACACACATTTACTGCATGCAACACAGATTGTAAGGTGATGACTGTTCTATGGCTCCTGTAATGTGGCCAATATCACCAGCCCTTGTACAGTATGGCAATGTGTAGTGTGTGTGGAGAATAAGCCCTCAAAATGCTGTCTCATACAAATATGCTCAGTTTCAGAGATTCACACACACACACACACACACACACACACACACACACACACACACATTTCCCAGGACTCCGGGTGGAACACCCACCTACAAAGTCATTGTATTGTGTAATGCAGTTACCACATGCTCCATGGAGCCTCTAGGGTGAAGAGTATCACAAGGTACCCTTACAGTGAATAACATCACCAGCACTGCAAAGTATGGCCATGGGAGGTGGAGTGTGTGGAAGGGCTACAAAATAATGTCACCTACAGGTTTACATGCTCAGAAACAGTTATATACACAGTAATGCATACACAGAGATATTTGCCAGTACTGAGTGTCATGGGTCCATATGTACATATGTGTGTACCACACTAATGGGAATGGAGTCATTACAAGCCTAACCCTTGGGAGTATCCTGGCATCATACCACCTGACAATTGTCAGCAGTACATCTATCAAATACGGCCACATGAGCAATCCCCAGGATGACAGTTATATTCACCATCCACTCATCTGAATTTCTCTTGAAGAGGGCCAGTGAGGTTCTTCAATTGACATTTATGTGACATATATCACGTGACATGGCCAGTGTCTGTGTTATGGACTTGTCTACAAGCATGTTATGTTGAATGTGGTAATGCGGTTGAGGTATTCATGGCATGTGGTGCATACAGATTGGGATTTCCTAGCTGTGGCATTTGTAACACAGTTGGTCAGACATGGCATTGTCAGTCAAGCAGAGATTGCCTGTAAGTAGCCAAGATGTGACCGGGAACACTTGGAGGTGTGGGCCTCTGTACATATCGGGCATGCCTAGGGTCCTACATGTGGGGTACACTTGCAGCCCACCCAGTTGTTGAAGGTGTCTAGTGAGTTACATGGCAAATGGGCCATTGTACCTGCTGATTGGCCTAATGAACGGGGAGTAGAGGAAGATAGTGACCTCTTCATTCCTGGATGACACACCCTTAGTTATGCAATGTGTCACATGGAAAGACTTTCTGTCCACAGTGGTAATGTTGTGATCAGAAGAAATCTGCTGTCAAGTTGTTTCACACACCTCCTATAAGGACATCTGTGTCCATTAGACTACCAACAATGTGGTCATTTGTGGACAACACATTGATTCAACAGGGGAGTGGGACACATTTCTTGACATTGACACTAAGGCCAGTGTTCTGACAATAATTGGAGGTGTCACCGGCAACTTTATGCAGAATGTAAAGATATTCTGGGGATGTCAACATAGCCCCCAATTAGCAATTGCTGGCAATGATTGTTTGCCACAGTACATTCATGTTGGGCTGGATGTCAGAGGCACACATAACAAACAAGAGTGGACCCAGGACAAGACCCTGTGGTAATCCACTCTTGACTGTTTTGCAGTCTGATATGGAGTCCACTGCTTTCATATTGTGGGTTCCATCCATGAGCCAGTTTGCAGACCACTTATTGACATAGGGATTAATGAATAGATGAGTGTGTTTGCCTATGATTCCTGAGTGTGGGATTGTATCACAGGACTACAAGGGCCATATATCCTGTTTTGGACTCCATACTGTTGCATAGTAATGTCATATGACAAACAGATTATAGGACTGCAGAGTATCCACAGCTACCACAACAGTGGGCCCTGTACAGTGGACATTTGGTAGTGTACTGGGTGGAACACACAAAAGTGTAGCAAATCCCACCCCCCAATGTATATGAATCACAATGTTAACAGACAGAGATGCACACTTGCGAATAATGAGATTCAAACCCCTACCTATCTACTTATTGCTACTAAAGTGTTACGCATTCATCAGATGTACCACAGAGCTGATATGTCTGAGGTCCAAATGTATCTTTAAAGGTGAATGACATCAGCAACAGTGCTAAAGGAGGGGAAAGGGAAGTGTAGTAAGTGGGAATGGCCTCAAAATCACGTCTCTACAAACACACACACTCTCATGCAAACAGACACATATTTACATTTGCCTGGACTGATATTAGAACTCCAACCTAAGTAGTGTGCTGCACTATAGTATCATGCATTTATCGCAAGCACCACAAAGCTTATAGGGCTGAAGGCTGCTCAGAGGGTTTTTTTAAGGTGAGTGACATCAGCAGCAGTGCTAAATTAGAGCAATGGGAAGTGGACTGAGTGTGAATAGCCTCAATATCATTAACCTACGAGCACATACAAACAATCACACACAGACAGACACACTTTTCAATTTGCCAGTACTGAGATTCAAACCCCTACCTAACTAGTGTACTGCACTATAGTATTATGCTTTTATCACACGAGAGACATAGAGCAACTCCTGACCTTCCCTGTATTCAGCCAGTAACAGTCTCAGAGCAGACATCACATTGGTAGTGCCCTTTCCATGCATGAAACCATACTGCTGACCAGTACTCCTCACCTCCCTGCGTAACATAGCTTCCACTACTGTTACCCATAACTTCATGCTGTGAATGGTCAATGACATCCCGCTGTAGTTATCACAGCTCTGCACATCAACATCATTCTTAACAGTGTACCCAAGCACTTTCTCTCCACTTCTCATGCAACTTCACACTTTCCAAGATATCAGTAAAGAGTCTGGGCAGCACGCCACTGCCATTTCCCAGAAACAACCAGTATTCATCCTCTCCATAGCTATCCTTACATCCTCCTTGTTAAGCAATTGCACTTTCTGATTCACCATACCCACATCAGCCAACCTTCTCTGTCTCATTCTCTTCATTCATCAGCCTCTCAAAGTACACTGTCCATGTCCTCAACACACTCTCCTCGTTTGTGAGTACATATACCTCATTATCCTTTATCACCCATATCTGCTGCATATCTTTCCTAGCTCAGTGCATTTGTCCAGCCAATTGGTACAATTCCTTTCATCCCAACCTGTCATTGAACTCTTCATATGCCTATCCGCAGCCTTTGCCACCTCTCTCTTTGCCATGCACATCATCTCCTCATACTCCTGCCTACTTTCCTCATTTCTCTGACAATCCTCTTCCTTCTTCCCCAACCTCTGTCTCTATGTACTGTGTAGTACTTCCTCAGTCCACCAACAGGTGTCCTTGTACTGTTTCCTTCATCCACATGTCACCCCAAGCACCCATCTAGCTGTCTCCCTTACCGGCTCTGCTGTACTTAACCAGATATTTGTTAGATTGTCATTGCCACCCAGTGCCTGTCTCAACTCTTCCCTGAACTCCACCTCACTAGCACACATTTCCAATTCACACCATTTGATCCTTGGTGTGCCTCCACACTTCTCATCTCGATCACCAACATCATCTCACATGCCAACATTCTCTGCTGCCTAAATACACTTTCCCTTGTCACCACTTTACAGTCTCCAATCTTCTTCAAACTGGCCATCCTACAATGGATATATTCCACCTGTGTGCATCTTACTCCACTATTGCATGTCACCTTATGCTCCTCCCTCATGTTATAGTGCATATTCACTACAGCAATATCCATCCTTTTTGCAAAATCCACTACCATCTCACAGTCTCCACTCCTTTTAACACCATACATACCCATGAATTCCCCATCCCCTCTGTTCTCTTCACCAACATGCCCATTGGCATTTGCTGTAATTACTAGTCTGTCATCCTTGGGTACAGTCATCACCATGTCATCCAACTGATGTCACATTTCTCTTTCTCATCCATCGCACAACCAACTTGCATAGCATATGCACTAACAACAGTCATCATTACACCATCAACTTAGAGCTTCAGAAACATCACTCTATCGGACACTTACTTTATCCTCCTAAAATACTCTTGGCATACTGTTTCTTCAGCAGAAGCCCTACCACCTTCCACCTCCAGTCCACACCTTGATAGTACAATTGTGACCGGCCTGCCATACACCCAGCCATGATCCCCTTCCATGTGGTCTCATGCACACACACAATATATCAACCATCCCCTGGTCATCATTCCAGCTAGCCTGGTCCCTATACCACTCATACTGCCAACATTAACAATTCTTACCCTCAATACCACCCTTGTAGCCTTTCCCCTCTCTTCCTGCCATATGACTGTTGGACATCCTCAAGGGGATGCCTGTCAGTGCAAAGGCTACTGTGCTATTGAATGACTCAAGTATGTTACAGCAATATTGAAACACTGTCACTGATTTTGTCCCACTGCACCCATGTATGCATGGCATCCTACAGATGCCCTGTTCTAACAGGTTGAGAGGGATGACTGCGCAGCAAGAGTGTGAGTTTAGTGTGCCATACTGACATAGAACAGGCATGTATGTGAGGTATTAGCTATGCACATATCAGTATGAATAGGTGTATGTGTCCACCTCATGAAAACAGACATGGGATGCAAAATGTCAGTCAAAACAGCTGTACATGTTGTACACGTGTGTATTCTTAGTTACTGTGCACCCAAAAGAGTGACATTTCTACAGCTACTGGTAGTTGCATTGCCCTGACACAGCCATGGTTAGTACAGTAAGCATGATTATCATGACTAAATTGAAGAGGTAGAATTATACACACAGCACCATCCAGTGTAACAGCCAACAGCAACAAAAAGTCAGACCACTGCTGAAATATCCAAAAGCAGGTTTAATAGCAGAACAACTGGTAAAAACAGTGAATATGGTTAGCACTTTCCTGGTCTCAAACACCACTTCTTCAGACCTTCATAAAATATTCTTTACTCTAACACACCTTCTTTTAAACCAATTCATACAGTCATGAACCTATAAGCAAGCTTTCTCAATTAAACCCAGCTTGTAAGTGTTTAACACTTGCCTGTCCAATGCTTTAAATTACATTTGCTCAAGCAACTGCATATATACAATGCTCCATAATCTCATCTGCCCCTTAAAATTATTCCTAAAAAAAAAAACATTCCTATAAATACTATTATAATATTATAGCATTCAACATAGCTTGAAACATTCATTTTTACATAAAAAACATTTATGAAAATTAACTATAAAAATCCATGCCATTTATTTGAAAAGATTTCTATTCTCTAAAATGGGTTGTACTGGAATTCTATCATTCAACCCTTTTCCCCGGTCTGCCACTAATTTTTATTTTTTATCTTGTTGTCTTGCACTTCAAATAGCATTATAGCTTTGCACTTCAACAGGTTATTGTATCAATAAGTGTATCACACCTGGGAGCCATCAGCAGTACTCGTTCATCACGGAATTAGCCCCAGTACTTACTACTTATGATCACCCTCCTGGCATGATTGAAGTGTGGTTTTCTGTGTTTTACTGCAGGCCAGGTTAAACCTGCATTGTCCACAGGCAAGGATACAGCTTTTATGTGATCCCAACATATCCATGGCTATGTTCTACATGACATACAAGGAGACCTGGCACCACATCTGTGTGCCCTGGTCAGTCACGGCCTCACCTCAGGCTTTCTCCTTCCAAAATGGCACACTGCTACAGTCATCCCTCTCCATAAATGGGAATCATCTACAGAGCCTGGGGATTACTGGGCCCTTAGCCTGACAACTCTACTATGTACGAGTATGGACGCATGATAACCGGCCTGATTGACCAAGATATGGGTGATCTCCTAACTTTAGATCCCACACAGTTTGGCTTTGTGAATGACAGATGTCTTTGAGTGAGTCACCAGGGCGGTGTATGACAATAAGGCACTGCATACAGCCTACCTCAATCTGGCCAAGGCTTCTGATACCATTCCTCAGTCAGGGATTATTGGTAAACCCAACAAACTAGGCATCAACCCCTATATCAGTGGGTGGTTTGCAAATTGGTTCACAGAACACACAGTGTGACAGTGGCAAACTCCAAGTCAGACTGCCAAGCAGTCATGAGTGGGGTCCCACAGGGATCAGTACTGAATACTGTCCTGTCCAGAATCTACTTCTCAGGAGTACAGCCGAACACAGAGAAACTCTGACTGACCAAGTTCACAGAGGACTGCAAGCTGGGAGCTATCATGAACTCCACAAGTGATGCAGACATCCTACAGACAGGCCTCACTGAGACCAATGAGTGGTATGGAAACCATGGCCAGAAACTTAACACCACAAAATGCATCATCATCCCCTTTGGTAAAACACTCCATTCCCAGTAAGTTCCACATCAATGGGAGCACAATGAACACTGTAGGAATTATAAGAGATCTGGGGACACAGGCTGAGAGCAACTTCTCCTTCAAGCACCACATTGCCACTGTGGTCAGAAAGTTCTTCTATATGGCACATTGCATTACCAAGGGTTTTGCATCCAGGAAGACATAGGTAATGATCTCTGTATACTATTCCCTCATTAGACCACTCCCCAAGTATTATGGCCCATTTGCCATGCATCTCACTAGACACCTGCACCAGCTGAAGAAGCCACAGAAGCACGTCACAAATGGTTCCCTAGGCATTAAACACACATCCTACACAGACTGACTCAGCAGACCCAAGCTACTCTCTGTGTCATATCACCTAATTAGTAGCTATCTGTATTTGACTTAAAAGGCCATGTCTAACCCAGCTGTTTTAGAAATGCTACATATAAATCCTTCCACACCACACACTGTAGAGACCTCTACCTCAGTACCACAATCACCACAACATGCTGGTGGGACAGGTCCCTTACCAAGAGGCTGCACATGCCCTGGAATACACTTCCCATACATGTCATGCAGAGCACTTAGCTGACCCTGTTCTAGAGAAACCTTGATGAGTGGATGGGTAATAGACAGTTCAACCCAAGAAGCAATGCAATGGCTATACTTGATAAAGGCACTGGGATGTAACATCGGGTGGCACAATGGCAGGGCCCGTCTATGTGCTAGGCTTGTTAAGGCTCCTGGGCTGTTACTTACTACACACTTCTGAACCTATGAAGGGAATGACATCAGCAGGACTGATAAAGTAGTGCAATGGGTATTTAACCTATCACAATACTTTGTGCTACCAACAGACAGACATATACACACACACTTGCCAGATGTGATAGTAGAACCTCTACCTAACTAGTGATTTGTACCATAGTGGGTACGCAGTTACCGCACATGCTACAGAGCTTACTGGGCTGAGAATTGGCCAAATGCACTGATATGGGGAATGACATCACCAGGACTGATAAAGTAGGGCAGTGGGTGGGAAACATTTCAAAATACTTCTACTTACAAACATACCCACACACACATGTGCCAGATACAAGAGTAGAACCCCTGCCAAACTAGTCATTTGTACTATAGTGTTAAGCATTTATCACACACACTACTGGAGATTACAGGGCTGACAGCTGGCCAAGGTTGCTGATAAGGGACTGACATCATCTGGACTGATAAGGTGGGGCACTATGAATTGTCATGGGTGGGAATGGCATAAAACTGTATCACCCATAAATAAACACACAACTACCTCAGTCTTGCACACACAACTGTCACTCACACACACACACACACACACACACACACACACACACACACACACACACACACACACACACATACACACACACACTTCTACATTTGCCAGGACTGAGATTAGACCCCGTACCTATCTAGTTATTTGAAATATTGTGTTATACAGTTATTGCATGCACCACAGAGCTTATGGAGCAGAGGCCTGATAGAAGGCACATCTAAGATGACTGATATCTGCAGGACTGCTAAGGTGGGGAAAGGGGAGGTGTACTGGGCTTGAATGGACTCAAAAGCCTTTAGTGTGAACACACACATACACTTTTACATTTTCTAAGACAGAGATTAGAACTCCTACCTATTTGTACTAGCATCTTATGCTGTTATCGCACATGCCACAGAGCTTCGGGGCTGAGGCCTGACAGATGGCACTTCTAAGATAAATGATATCTGCAGGACTGCTAAAGTAGGGAAAGGGGAAGTGTACTGGGTTTGAATGGACCCAAAAGCTTTTATTTGTGAACACACACACGCGCGCACACACACACACACACACACACACACACACACACACACACACACACACACACACACACACACACACACACACATACACACATTTTTACATTTGCTAGAACTGAGATTAGAACTCCTACCTAACTAGTTATTTGTACTATCATGTTATGCAGTTATCACATGTGCCACAGAGCTTATGGGACTGAAGCCTGATGGAAGGCACTTCTAAGATGACTGATATCTGCAGGACTGCTAAAGTAGGGAAAGGGGAAGTGTACTGGGTTGGAATGGACCCAAAAGCTTTTAGTGGTGAACACACACACACACACACACACACACACACACACACACACACACACACACACACACACACACACACACACACACACCTCTATCTATCTATCTATCTATCTATCTATCTATCTATCTATCTATCTATCTATCTTCTATCTATCTATCTATCTATCTATCTATCTATCTATCTACCTATCTAAGAACTCTTACCTAACTAGTTATTTGTGCTATAGTGTTATGCATTTATTGCACATGCCACAGAGCTTATGGGGTGGGGGTCTAACAAAAGTGACTTCTATGGTGACAGGCATCTTCAGGACTGCTAAGGTGGGGCAATGGAAAGTGCACTGGGTGGGGAAGGCCTGTTCATTCCTAGATCCTACTGACATTTCTGTAAGTATATGATCATACCCAGTGTGTCTTTCTATAGTACATGTGCCACTCCATTCCAGGGATTGTTGTACTCCAGTCCAGTTTGTTATGTGCTACAGCCATACCTCTCAACCTGTTGGTGCAGGATATCTGGAGATAGCCTATCAAAATGTGGGGATAATGAGCCATACAATGAGTCTGACAATTTCTCTCAGTAATGCATGGGTTGTAATAGTTACAGGGATGGTTTTAGCAGACATCTGTCATATATACCATTTGACACTGTCATGTCCTATTTCAGTACCTGGTGACATACCTCCTCAGATCATCACAGTGATTTACCAGAGGAATATAGGATGGGTGATACACACTCAATGTTTATGGGCCAAATGCTATGCATTCTTGCACTATCCAGCCTGTTGAGGGGTGTGCCTACAAGCAATTGACTGCTGGTGCTGTAGAAATGGTCCAACACCTTGGTGATGTATTACAATGGTGGAATTTCTGTGCATTTATGATCTGGTCTGGTCGGATTTTCAGTCCAGAGTTGGGTAATATAAGTCAGACAGGATCAGGGTGACAGGCAGACTCCAGAAAGAGTTGTATGGGATAGGATATGTGGGTGGGTGTGTGTGTGTCCTGGGCAGATATGTTTGCTTATAGCTAGCAGTACTTTGCATTGGGCTCTCCTCAATGGTTGACTGCACTTGGAGGGTCTTGTGTGTGTCACACTGTTTGACCTGCCTGGAGGTGTGTGTTTGTCACACATATATGTATGGCCCACCTCATTTTGCTTGGATGGCCACATGTTGGGGCCAGGATATTGCATAGGATGAGTGATCAGGGAGGGGTGTTTTACTCCCCATGGCTGTTGCCCAGGGTTGTGTGGGTGCAGACATGTCACCATTTTCCAGGGTTAGGCCTGCCTGCAGTGAGTGCATTCCCATGTTTAAACTCCTAGCCCTGCCTGTTGACTGTATAGAGTATCACAGAATGTCCCCATCCATAACTTATATCTTGATTATCCAAACAAGTGTGGTTTTCCAGCAAAAGTATTTTGCAAGTCACTCAGGTTTGAAGTCAGATATTACTGACAGCTGACATTGCAGTTTCAGACTTCATACCCATCAGACATTCCATGGTACTACAAATCATTCCATTCATTTTATAACATTATTAGAGCAGTATTTTACATGTGTCCTTCTCTTTGGACCTTCATCACCCCATTATCCATGGCTTTGTCCTGATTTCAGGCTCCCTGAGGCTGGCAGGTTTGCTCCTAGCATTTGTCAGCATGGCCTTTCTTTGCATTTTGTGGACTGTGTTATGTTGGTGTTATGGACCTCATGACACTCCCAAAAGGGCACTGTGGGTGAAGCATAGGCATTTTCCAGAGGCCTGTAGACAAGGTGTGACAGATGCAGGCCATCTGTAGCAGGGAAGTGCATTCTGTTCATCATATGTTCCCAGGCTGCCGGCAGGAGACACCCCTGGAATGGCACCAGTAAGCTGACTGTGGGTGTTACTGACAATTGCTTTCTGTTACTATTGTGCCATCAATCTGGGTGACAGCTGGATGCTGCTGAAGTCCAGGAACATGTTATTGCATTTCAGTGGGACTATGGGGGGGTGACACAACTGTAGACGATATACATCTGCAGAGACTGTGCTGATATTTGCTTAACATTTTGGTCCCATGTAGCATAGTGGTGTGCCCTATCTTTCAGACTACAGGCGTAACAGTATCAACCACAGATCAGATTGTTCTGACATAGACATTTGTAGTTTCAGACTTCTTATCTTTCAAAGCCATACTGCCACTGCCAGACCTGCTGTGATATCACTGTGTAAAAGTCTGTGGGTGGAGATTTCATGGATGTTGCCATGTGGGGGCCTTTGGTAGGCATTTCTGTATGGTTGTCTACAGCTGATCTTCTGTGTGGGGTTGGTGGTGGGTATGGGACCTCCACTTTGACATCCATGCATGTGACATATGACCCCCCCCCCAGTTATTTGGCTCAACACATATACTGCAGTGGTATTTGTTGACTAGGGTAGTATTGCATGGTGTAGATAGGGCAGTACTGGTGATACACATCCTGCGGTCCACAGAACTGTCAGTTGCCTGCTGCTATCCCAGATAGCCACCCCATTCCCTTACATGCTTGATCAATACTATAGATATGCTATCAGAATATTCCACCCCATTATTTTAATTTGTTACAGAGACTGGCTTATCTTGTGCCTGCAGCTGTTGTGAGGGTGATGCTTGAGGGCTGACCATGTTGGATGTACACAATACACTGCTATAAATAGTCAGGTATAGGTGGTGTTATGTTTGGCATCCATTTTACTGTGTGTGCAAGTTAGACAGAGAGGAGAGATCAGTCCCTGGGGCCCTACAGTATCAGTGTATGTGCTACGCATTTCCTCTTTGCCAAGGCCTTCATCTGCCTTTAGGGGCAGGCTCAGGATGTTTCTCTTCCGAGTCCTTCTGTGCCTGCGGAGGCCTTGGAAATGGTGGGGGGCTGTGTGGCCCTTCCATTTTGTTCCTGCTGCAGCTGTTTCCACAGGATCTTATTGTGTAGCATGGCACATACTATGACCATGTGTGTACATGTGGCTGGAGAGTACTGCAAGGCTCCACTGGATATATCAAGGCAGTGGAACTGTGACTTGCGCATCCCAAACACACGCTCTATAATGATTTTGGTTTGTGGGTGTTACGTAAATTCTTTACATTTACCAAACAGGTTGTCAGAAACACACAACACCACATTTCAACTACCACTCTTAACAAAGACCAAGCACATAGACTCAAGTATGCTGAGACTCTTAAAAATAATCTACCTAAACCTCAAAGGCATCTTAGACACATATGTTACATTAGGGATCCTCAACAACCTTACAAACATTCTACCAAAGCTATATCCATCATGACACACCCAGTGTCAATGCATAGTGACTCAACTCATAAGCCCAGAAGGCAAAACTCAACACAATATAATATTCTAGCCATAGGTGATTCATCATTAGATACATATGTTTTGCTCACTAAGCTGAGCAAGGAAAGGGTCATGGTCAGCTGTCTTTCATGGGCTAGGATCCAACAGATCACACATGCACTCAGTTAATTGAACCACAAGAACCAGCATGAGTCTCTTATTCTACATGTGACTACAAATTACATACTTCCCTAGACTATATGAAGAGAGACATGGTGGAGCTCCCAGACTATGTGTCCCTTGTTAAATAAACCTAGCACCAAGCAGTATGCTACCTTCTCCAAGAATAATGCCATGATATGAGCAGAAGATAACTCACTCTAACAATTGGCTTAATTTTTGGTGTCATTCAAAGGGGGTACAATATTTGTCAGTTTGGGAGGATATGGTTAACAGACCTTGCTGCTTCACTAGGGATGGTCTGCACATGTCTGCTTTATGATTTAGAATATTAGCTGAAACTTTGTCCACCACCACAGTGAATTTTTCATGCAATGCCAACCTGATAAATGTATCCAGTGTTGCAAAGACAGCTCAGTATAATCTAAAGGGGGTCTATATTAAAAGCCCGAAAGGACTAAAGATCGAGTGTATGTACATCGACACATAAAGGTCGATGTACATAAACAGCAAAACACTAAAACAGTGAAATCCGAAACGTAGAATGAGTTCCATCATCAGAATTTGCCACACAGGTAAGTAAAAAATAACACTAAATAATTAATTTAACACACTTTTGCCTCCTCCTACCTAAATATACAAACTCTGAGACTGCACTACAGTGGAAAAAGGATATATTTCCTTATCACCACCATCATGCTGCTGACCAGGAAACACGTTCGATGTTTCAATTTTCGCTGTTTTAGTGTTTTGCTGTTTATGCACATCGACCTTTATGTGTTGATGTACATACACTCGAGCTTTAGTTCTTTTGGGCTTTTAATATAGACTCTCTAAAGGTACTGTTTAATGACAGGAGTTTAAACAAAATGCTCCTTTCCCCACAAGCTCTCCTCACCCTAGAGAGTACAGATGCCTGTATAGTCCTAGAGACATGGTTTAAAGCCATTGAGAGCACCCCAGCACTGCAAGGCTATAATACCTTTCTCACATTTAAACCAGCTACTGCACAGGAAGGGATAAAAGGTGGAGGTATCTCAGTATTTATGAGAAACAGCCACACATCAAGGCTGGTCAGGCAGTATGATGGACTTGTGCTTCTCAATGTTCTCAGTGTTCAACTCACTATAAGTAATATCTCACAGCATATCATGTCAAGCTATAGGTCCCACTCTGTGACCCAAGGATATCTGTACTGCATGCCTAAGTGAACTGGAATCACTTTGAATTCAACCCAACACTACAATTCTGGGCAACTTCAACCACCCCACTATAAACTATTAAACATTCACAACTTCCAACACGCAATCCCAAAGATTCCTGGACTTTATCAACACAAATGCTTTGGACAAGCACGTCAGTACTCCTTCCAGCATCACTAACATCCTTGATTTGAGCTTCACAAATGTGGGGGATATTTGCACCCACCCACATGTAATGTCCTGTCTTGCCACATTAGACCATAAAGTGTTATCATTTGTAATCAAACTCAAACCTGTGGCCTCATCAAAACCTTGAACATTTAGGAATTATTCCAGAGCAAACCTCCTACTACTGAGTGATATCCTGGCAAATGTTCAAGTCTCCCCTAACCACAAGAACTCCACTGCCTATGCAGAATTCTTCATAGAACACTATACCATCATGTAAACAGCTGTACCAGGGAAGTTGTGCCCACCTAGAATAAGTACGGGACTAACTCAAAGAACATGTCACTCTGGTGGAATCCCAATATCAACAAGCTGTATAACAAAAGGAAGAAAAATGGCCAAATCTAGGAAGTGCAATGCCCACCAAGACAAGACACCCTTCATCAAATGAAATAACTAACTCAAGACTCTTATCAAGTCCATCAAAGCCAAATTTGAGGTAAAAATAACATTGCATGCAAAAGACAACCACAAGGTTCTCTTCAATTATGAACCAACAAAATATCCCAGTGTAAAAATAATAGAACCATATTAGTGTTATTAAATTTTAAAATAATAAGCGTTTTCAACTGTTTACTACAGGACTTCTTCAGAAACAACAACAAAAAAATCCCAATACCCCATCATTTATACTACTTCAGACTTATTTGATTGATCATCCAAGCTAAACATTCTTTAAGTTATCAATTAATTATACAACTTTAAAGAACAAGTGCACAAAATCCAGATAAAAAAGCACATAAATAACTGTTAGCATAAGAATTATTTAGACTCACACACATAATAGACTACAAAGATAATTTAAAATATTATTTAAAATGTTTCAGTATTATAATTTCCTTGATTTTAAAACCAGTACACTATTAATAGACATGTTATCATTGATTCTAGGGTACTAAGTGGCATTCAATTTAATTTGTCAAAGCGGTTCTTTCTTTTCTAAATAGGTTTCCAAATCTCCCTCTCTAATATTCTGTGGGATCTTTTCTAACACAAAAAATATTTTTTTAAAAATCCTTACATTCCAAACTATATTTATAAAGGGCATTCCTTATTTCTGTTTTCTTTAAAGCATACATATGCTCATACAGTTGCTGCCTTAATGTCCTTTTGGTATTACCTATATAGAATGCATTGCAGGTCATACACTGTTAAATAAACCACACCAACTTTATTGCAACTAAACCACCCATTCCCACTCAAGACCCTAGGATCAATAAACTTGGAATAAGACCAAGATTTGTGTATAAAAGGGGGAGACATTTTAAAAATATGGTAGAGAGTGGTAAGAAACAAAACTATAAAGAAGCAAAGATGTCAAAATGTAGTGCATGCGCTCAGTGTCTATTTATGAGGGTATCGACATTACTGTAGCATCGTATCCTAGAGTCTTGAGTGGGAATGGGTGGTTTAGTTGCAATAAAGATGGTGTGGTTTATTTAACACAGTGTATGACCTGCAATGCATTCTATATAGGTAATGCCAAAAGGACATTAAGGCAGCAACTGTATGAGCATATGTATGCTTTAAAGAAAAAAAGACATAAGGAATGCCCTTTGTAAACATAGTTTAGAATGTAAGGAGTTTTAAAAAATATTTTTTTGTGTTAGAAAAGATCCCACAGAATATCAGAGAGGGAGGTTGGGAAACCTATTTAGAAAAGAAAAAACTGTTTTGGCAAATTAAATTGAATGCCACTCAGTACCCTAGAATTAATGATAGCATGTCTATTAACAGTGTACTGGTTTTAAAATCAAGGAAATTATAATACTGAAACATTTTAAATAATATTTTAAATGATCTTTGTAGTTTATTATGTGTGTGATTTTGAGTAATTCTTATGTTAGTTATTTATATGCTTTTTATTTGTGATTTTGTGCACTTGCTGTTTAAGGGTGTATAATAATTTGATAACTGAAGGATTGTTTAGACTGGATGATCAATAAAATAACAAGTTTGAAGTTGTATAAATGACGGTGTATTGGGATTTTTTTGTATCTGAAGAAGTCTTGTAGTAAACAGATGAAAGTGTTAATTATTTTAAAGTTTAACAAAATTAATATGGTTCTATGGCAGCTTAACAACTTTTCTTTTATTCATTTCTTCAACTATGTCCATAACCTCAAAGGTAATACACAACAGTATGCAAAAGTAATTGTACAGAGGATCACCTATATGGAGCCAGTGTATATAGCAATCCTACTGGCTGATAAATTTAGCTCCAGTTTTACCCCTTTTCTCCCAACACCTGTCAAGAGATACCCCTGATCATAACTCTCCTGGCAAACATTAGCAAATAGGTCCTCAATTTGCTGTCTAAGTCAAAGCACACTACATCTCTGGGCCCTGGTAATATCCCAAGATGCTACTCAAATAGCATGAATTGTGACCTCTTAAGCTCTCAGTCACTGTTCAGCTTTAGCTTCCTAACTGGCTTTTTTGCGTCATGAATGGAGGACTGTAGCCCTCTGCAGTAGTGTGAGCCATTTACTGATCCAGGTAGTTACAGATCTGTATGCCTGAGTAGTCTCATATGTAAAGCCACGGAAAGAATTATCTTGGATTTTATAAATAAAGACATAGGAACCCTTCAGACACTGGATCCAATACAGTTTGGTTTTGTCAAAGGCAGATCATGCCTACTCAATCTGGTGAACGTTTTCTGAGAAAGTCACCAAAGCTATGGACAAGGGCAAAACAGTACACACTGCCAATCTTGACCTGGCTAAAGCATTCATTACTAATCCCCATTCAGTTATTGCACACCAACTCGCAAAACTAGGAGCAAACCCATGAGTCAACCATTGGACTGCAAACTGGCTCACAGATAAGGCACAGGAAGTCAGGATAGGGAAATTTACCTTCATAAAAAAGTCAGACACTGGTGGAATCCCACAGGTTCAGTGTTGGGGACACTCCTTTTTTGGCATCTACTGTATGAAAGTCAAAGCTAACCTCAAAGGCCTTTGGTTGAACAAGTATTTGGATGACTGCAAGCTAGGCATAATTGTAGAATCCCCAAAGGACTCTAATATCCTCCAAGAAGGCTCGTCGCTGTCTAGTAATTAACCACAAAATAGGGAAAACCAGTTTTACAGGAATGATAGCATATGACTTGTCCAAATAAACTGTTATCATAGATACTAATGCAAGATATGTGTTAAAGATCCGCTTGCATTCTTATCGAAAACAAGAAAACAGGATTCAAACTAGTATTGTTAGTTTAACCCATGGTTTATTAAGTAAAAACAAAAGATGAATACTTTTACTCTTGTCAGAGCAAATTATACATGTAAGTAACAATAAATGTATACTTTTCAATTTACCATAAAAAGCCACTTAGATCTGATGAAGCTCTGGTAAGAGAGAAAGCACTCATCTTTTGTGTTTACTTAATAAACCATGGGTTAAACAAGCAATACCAGCTTGAATCCAGCTTTCTTGTTTTCAATAAGAATGCAAGGTGATCTTTAACAGGGATCTTACATTAGTATTCATGACAACAGTTTATTTGAGCATGTCATAAGCTAATATCATTCCTGTACAACTGCTGTTTCCTATTTTTTTGGTTTGTTCATCCTTCAGGAAAGTGTTTACTACTCTTAAGGCTGGGAAACTACATTTTCTCAGTAGTAGGTTTTGTTGCCTAGCTATCTAGTAATTGGTACAAGAGCAGTGGTCTAAATCTGAATGCCAAAAAATGTACTATAGCATTCTTTGGAAAGATGGCCACTCTGGGAATTAGCCCATAGATAACACATTCCTACGAGTAGACCCAGTAGTTAGGGACTTGTGAGCGTATGTGGACAGTGACTTGGCCTTTGACCATAATGTGTCTATTGTTGTAAGGAGATCATTCTTTAATGCAAAACTTATATGCAAGGATATGGTATCCAGCTCCAAAGATGTCAGCGTCCTACACTACTCAGCCCTCATTGAGTACAATGCTTACTTTGGTATGTAACTGACCAGGCATATGTCTCTACTAGAAGGACCCCAGAGGTTCCTCACAAAAAGAATACAAGACATAAACCACATGGAATAAGTAGACCACCTCAAAACCTTATTTTTATACTAAGTCTCTTACAGATTACTGAGACGTGGTCTATGCCTGACTTATAAGGCATCATCTGATCCAGTACTGATGGACTTGCTGGGCATCTGCAAGTCAAGCAGAATTAGAAATAGCTCATCAAAGGACCTAAACCTCATTTGCAACATAAACAGAGCATGGTAGATGGGCAGGTATGTGTCTCAGATACTACCCCTGCTCTGGAACAGGCTTCCCATTCATGTGAAGCAGAGTTTATCCCTGGCCCTGTTCAACACAACCTGGACAACTGGATGGGGAATCAGAAAGTTACTCTGGACTAACAACTATGCCTCTATTAGGCAGAGGCAGCTTGTAAATGCCCAACAACCTAAACCTAACTAAATGTGTGTGGATGATTTATCCTGTCATTTACATATGGGAAAATAAGGTTAGTCTTCAAGAGGCCTTCTGGGACCATTAGCCTAGTAATCATCTATGAACCCATGAAACTCTAATATCTGGCAATACTGACTGATTATAATCCTAATCATTTATCAAAAAATCAGAAAAGAACTTGAGGGAAAGGTCAAAACAAACTGTTAGACATACATATAGGTTGCCAACTTCTTTGCTCAAGAAATAGAAACAAAACTAGAAATAACAGAAAGACAAAGGTCAAAAAATCACATAAAAATTTTAAATATTATTATAATTAATTTAGAAAATTAATAGATCAAGATGTTTTGCATCAATAAAAGTAGTACGAAATGCTAAGGTCTGGAGTTACTAACAGACTGCAATGCTCAGTGATTTACCAGAAAATAAAAAACTTTTATGAAGTAAGACAAAATCAAGGACTGTTGAGATAATGTCAAACTATCCACGGCCCATAATATCTGGATGCCTACAGGAAAAAAAAAATCAGCTTAACAGCTGCTAGTCAGACTTTCTTTTTCTGATCCTTTTTCTGTCTTCAGATGTTCAAAATTTCCAGGCTTTCAGCTTGATCCTATCCATGATCTGCATAATGAATCCTGTGTGGATAGGGTTTAAAGTTTAGAAATTATGTCATTTTAAAGAAAGGACCTGCATTTTGTTTTAAAAAAGAAAACTATAAACATGGGCAAGCCAGAGAAGTGCCCCTGGTTGAATGACACTACAGATGGTTGTCTAAATGGCCTATGTGAAAAGACAGACATGGTGGTTGCAATGGACCATGTAATCCACAGGTCTCCATGATGTTACCTCTGAGAATAACACGTCCTTGTACTTTTTTGGAATTATCTGCTATAATGGACTGTGGCTGTTCGAGAGAGAGAGAGTGTCTGTGTGTGTGTATATGTGTGTGTGTGCGCATGCGTGTGTGTATGTCTTGGTAGGAAGAGGGGGAAGTAGGCTTAAATTAGCTGTCAGTTCCCTGGCCTGTTAATGCTCCATGGGAGTTCTATCAAACAGAAAAGTTTTGCCATTTCATGGATTAATGTGAGTGATCATGGTTATAAGACATATGTAACATTTAGGGGCTACCTCTTGCTAAACTTGTGCCATGATGCTGTATTTCTGGATTGGGATCATGGGGGTGAGGGCTGGGGCCTCCCCGCATCCTTGTAGGAAGCCCTGTAGGGTTAATACTAGCAGACTGCACTGACACCCTGATAGGTTTCCTGCCAGAGGCCACAACATACTGTTGGACTGCACACATACAGAGGTTAAGAGCCATATAGTTGTGTATGCTGTCAGGGCAGATATTTTCTAGCTGACATTCATGGTGTATATCGCTGTCAGGGTGGTTGACATACAATATCAGTCAGTTGCACTATTTGATTGAGTAGCACTTCCATGGCTTAGATAACAGAAAGGATGCTCTGAAATACATTTGTACCAGCCACACTTTGGGTAGAGGCAGCATGT
This sequence comes from Protopterus annectens, assembly GCF_019279795.1. Taxonomy (NCBI): domain Eukaryota; kingdom Metazoa; phylum Chordata; order Ceratodontiformes; family Protopteridae; genus Protopterus; species Protopterus annectens. The sequence continues at coordinate 1,116,589,112 of NC_056744.1, read as the reverse complement.
GTGCTGCTATATGTTCCAGGTACACTTGTTTTTCTGCATGGTGTTCTTTGCAAGGTAATGCAGCCTTCTGCTGTGTGTCAATGTAATATACACTAATATCCTATACTGACTGCCACTGAAAGTCTGGCAACTATGGAGGTGGCTTGTATCTCATCATGGTGATATGTAACACAGACTGTCAGAATGCTGGGCATGTTTGCCTTGTGCTGGGATATGGGTAGAAAATCCATAATGAGCCAACATGTTATTCATATATATCATTACAGTTACAGGTTGACATGCTTGCCATGGGTAGAAAGATGAAAGAAAATTTCTCCCTGGCAAGGAATGACATCCTGCTGTAGCTCCTCCATGGGCATGGTCAATGGATGCCTTGGAAAGGTTGGAACAGACTTGGTCCCTCAGGACAGTAACTGATGGGAACTTGTGGGGCATGTAAAATAGTTAGCAGACACAACAGAACATATGAACAGGTTCAAAGAATGGTCACTGACGTAATTGTGCAGGCACGCAAAAACTGCCTCCGGAGTGAAGGGCCACTGGAGTGGGTTCTGCTCATACCTCAAAACTGTCCAGATTTTGACAGAATGCCCAGATTTTTGGCTTATATTCTTGGTCTGTTCCTCATAACATTTGTGGTTTTCTGGCAAATCACTGGGATGATCTGAGGATTGAAGTCACTAAATAATGACATACATTTGAGTTTCAGATTTCAAATCATTTAGAAAATGTGTGTTAAAACAAATCCTGTTACTCTAGCAACTTTTTAAGTTTACAACAGCAATATTTAAAATATGCTCCTATTTTTGGGCCTTTGTCCCCCCATTTTGTCAGGCTTTGTCCAGATTTCTTGCAATAAGAAGTTGAGCGGTATGGTTCTGCTCATAGTCATGTTTAACTGGCATGAAGGACTCCCTATCATCTCTGTCTTAAGGACATAATAGCTCATTGTCTCACAGTGGAGTATATGACCTTTGAGCAGAACTGGACATACCATCTCAAATATTGGTGGCTAATGTGGTCATTGCCTAAATTCTGGGACAATCTGCACAACCTGCCTAACTAAAGGCAATAAAACTAATGAGCATGGCTTACAGGCACATCAGGACTACAGATACACATCATTTTGCTCAAGGAATGTTAACTGTATACTTTGCATGGCACTCTTTTATAAAGGTTTGCCTACAGTGGGCTGAGGATGATGGTGAAAAGTGCATTTACATACTCGGGCATGCTTATGAGCTTTCACAGGTGCTGCATTGTCATGTTACTCCACCCTACATATAAGCATACCTGATACTGGGGGCCCATCTTGTCTCAATGATGATGGCAGACACATCCTGGTACAGTCTGAGGCTGTATTGATGATGTTAACTATGGACAATGTGACAGCTATATTCCATCTTCCTTCCACAGACATAGTTCCTATGCTTGTGCAACCCACCTTGCATCCCCAAGATGTCAGAGAAGGACAGATTTGGCTGACTTAGCACAACTAGCTCCCACTTCTACAGATGCTGAGACATCTTTTGTTGCTGCTGTAGAGTGAGGGGAGAGTAGCAAGTGTCAGCATACTGGTGACCAGCAACATCATGTGCACCGCTCCCTCTTATTCAGAGAGACTCTGTGGTTACCACACAGCATATATGCATAGCCCCTATACAAGGACAGGCAGACCAAAATAGGCATTGCAGAGCTGATTGGGGGGGGGGTACATTGTTACATGTTCTGACTGATGATCTGTGGGAGGGCTTGGCCCATTTATGTTGTATAATGGGATGCTGGCATAGGGAGCCTGTATGTTGCAGACATCCCTGTGCAGCTATCCATCATGACTATTGCTATGCTCATGGCTAGCCCTTCTCCACATGTAGTATGGAATCCACCATATGAAGGTGACAGCATAGTGTGGCTCACATAGCACCAACACCTCCACATATCTATTTACTCTTGAGAGCACTGTGGGATGCCATGGATATTGCCATGAATGGGTTGGGTTGGTCCAAAAATCAGAAATATATTTTAAATAAATACTGGTCTAAATCTACTTTCATCCACTGATAGCCCTCTCCTCCACCTAGCAGTTATAGCTACTATTGTATATAGAAAAACAAGTTCTGCATAGCATGCATTTTTTAAAGGATATGAAGTCTGAAGCACAAATATATGTCATTATTTAATTAGTGAGTACAGTCTGAAACCTCCAATAGTTTACTAGAAAATAACAGCATTAATGAGGATATAAAGTCTGAAACTGAAATATCTGTCAGTATTTAATTAGTGACAATTAGTATGCAACCTCAATGATTTATCAGAAAAAAGTACAACTTTTACGAGGATCAGTTCCAAGAAGAATATTACTGACAATTCAAATGGAATGGCTAAGGATACCTGGCTTAAATAAATATTAGCATCACACTATTATTAAAACAGACTACTAAATGGTTACATTTTTATGCAACTTTAATGAGGTTATTACTTAGTTCTGACTAGCATATACAGACACACACACACACACACACACACACACACACACACACACACATATATATATATATATATATATTTTATATATATATATATATATATATATATATATATATATATATATATATATGTAGGGTCTATATTAGAACATCGAAGTTTCAAAACTTTGAATGTTCTAATATCAACCCCAAGTCAGCCCAACGCTTACAACATCGAACATGCAGAACAGCGAATTTTTTCCTAGAGAAAAAAATTTGCTGTTCCAAAACACATACACACAACAGAAGCACACCAAACAAACAGCAATCCACACACATACACCTAAAATCTTACATCAAACCCTACACTAAACTGTACATACACCACTAACTATTCACTTACCTTAACCCAAACCCTAACCCTAAGGTCCATCACTATCGCACACTCACCTCACCTGCGCGCTAACCCTAACTCACCTACCCCGCCCTAACCCTCATGTCCACACAATCGCACTTTCCTGACCCACGCCCTAACCCTAACTCACCTAACCTGCCCTATCCCTCACGTCCACACAATCGCACACATACCTAACCTGCACCCTAACTCACCTAACCCGCGCCCAATCGCACACTTACCTGAACCCAACACGTAACTTTCCACCACAGCGCTGAAAATAGCAAAGTGACAGAAATGGACAACCGAATTCTTTCCCTAGGAAAAAATTTGTTTTTCTGCAACTTTGCTATTTTCAGCATTTGCTGAATAGGGGTCGATATTAGAACATTCGAAGTTTTGAAACTTCAATGTTCTAATATAGACTATATATATAGAAGTTTATTTAATTCTGGATAAAGTGTTATTTATGCAAAAGCTTGCATTCTTTTGGAGTAGTAAATGTTTTTGCAGTCACTTATTTGCTGCTTTTCTGTGTACGTGTGTGTGTGTGTGTGTGTGTGTGTGTGTGTGTGTGTGTGTGTGTGTGTGTGTCTGCACACACAAGCACACTTGTATATCTTTGTTCCTATATTTATTGTTTTAGACCTATGCCTAACATAACTTTTGATATACCATATGGATTTAAATACATAGAAATCAAAACCATATATTTATAAAAAAAATGTTTAAGACTGTAACAGCTTGTAATTCAGATATCCTTCTGGATGAATCAACAGCCACTAACAAAGCAGTCATCCTTGCTAGAAATTTTAGAGTTTGAGCGGAGCCAAATCCATCAGTTTAAAAGTATATTTTAAAACAAACTGCAGATCCCAAGCTTTTCATGACCTCAACTGATCAACAATATTCAGTCATATCTTAAATCTAGGTACTGAAAAAACTGTAAATTCTTTGGGAGATATGCAGAAATAGTGAATTAATGACTCTCCAATGAAGATTAATGACTCTCCAATGAAGACTAAGCCAGACCAGTATTAAAAAGATATGACTAATGACTTCCAAGATGGCTGCACATTGAGTAACAGCTTAACTCTAGCTCTCTCAATGTGAAAACAGAAACTCATCAGAGAAGGCCAGTAGACATTTGTGTTTATGGGTAAATTTCAGTAACTGGCTAGTAGTGTATGCCTGGATGCCAGGAAAAAAGAAATGCAGAGCACCTGGAAAAAATCAGCTACAAAAAATGAGGAAGAAACACTGAGTGGGGAAAGTTCTGCAGCTGTTCAGCAAAAAACAATGCAAGCTCCAGAAATGACTTCCAGTAACCTACAGGAAGATTTAAGATAACTGCACATAGACATGGTTAAAATAAATGAAACGCTGATTAATATATCAACACAAACAACAAAAGGCTGGAAAAATTATAACGCTGCAAAAATCAGAGTCCGAAATGAATAAAAATCTGGCTGAATATGAAACTGCTCAGGAAGAGATGTTTAAAAAAATAATACAATTAGAGGACACAGTACATAGGGAAAATCTGAGATTTTCAGCTGTACCAGAGAAGCTGGAAGGAACAGACTGCATTAATTTTATGAAAGCATAAATAAGCAACTGGACTGGTATTACACAGCAGGAGTTGCTATTTGAAAGGGCACATTGTGTGTATGGTCTGAACCTGGCTATGAGAAAGCAACCTAGACCTTTAATATTAAAGATGCAATCCTACCTGCAGAAGGAGTTGATTCTGACAAAAATGTGGTAGAAGGGCAAAATACTAAATGTGGGAGACAGCAAAGTGTTTGTGGAGAATGATTACTCATTGTACACCATGCAAAATGAGTAAATTCATTCCACTATTCAGAGAATGTTGAGATGCAGATGTGAGATTCAAACTGCTGTACCCAGCTGTCTTCAAGGTATTCTTCCCTCGAGGGACAAATAATTTTTTGATGAAGTACATACTAAAGCGGAAATACAAAAGTTTGTCCAACAAAAAGTGAGCTATGAAACATAAGGAGATTCTGCTTCTTCTTCTTCTGGTAATAAAGACAACAGGGAAACTGTGCCTGTGAAACCTTTTCCACTGTTTCAATGGCAATTGTTGTTGAGATGGAAAGGACCATGACAGTTGACTAGAAAAATAGAGAGTATATTGCAAATGAAGCAGAGACAGGATTTGGGAGATGGTGATGAACAATAATAAAACTAGTAACTTGGATGGCACAGTGGTGCAGCGGTTGCATTGTCATTGTCACCTCACAGGTTCTCCATTTCGATTTTTGGCTGGGGTTGCCTTCTGTGTGGAACCTGCATGTCCTCCCTGCATTCATGAGGGTTTCTTCTGGGTGCTCTGGTTTCTTTCCACATTACAAAGACATGCATCTGGAGCATTTTTCCCTGGGCCTCTGTTGAAAATTGGCTTTGTTCCAAGTTGGACTTTCCTGGTAAATAAAAGTTAAATAAAAAAAAATGTGGAATTACAAAGCAATAATTATATTTGTGAAATATGACAGAACAAGAAAATCTGGAAATATTGGACATTTTCAGAATTTGTTGGACTTGTGGGGAATTCTAAAGTATATGCCCTAGTTCATGTCCTTAATGTTTGGAAAAATGCTTTGGAGAAGAGAAGAGAGGGGAGAAAGTTAACTGTAAGTAAAGAAACTTTTTTTCTTAATAGTACTATTTTTGTGGTGTATGGTTATCTTTGCATGCTATAAGGTAAGGTTTTATGAGTTATTTTTAAGTGTAATGGGGATTGTAAATAGGTGCTGCTGTTCTTTTTTCTTTTCTTTCTTCATTCTCTCTTTCTTCTTGTTCAGTTTTAAGAAATGTAGGGAAAAAAAGAAAGAAGAGCTTGGTTAAAAGAGCATGACAAATGAAAAATGAATGGGCTTTTACTCATTCTTGCATGGGGTAATGACTAGATTAAGGACCTTAGACTGATTTAGTAACAAGTTTTAAGAGAAAACTGGTAAATGAAAAAATATTGAATATTATGAGGCTTTTTTCCTAGCAAATGAATATGTGCTTAGTAGCAGTTCTGTATCTGGTCCTCATGTCTCCATGAAAATAATCTGATAAAGAGAAATTGACTGTCTGGTTCTCATGTCTCCATGGAGACAATCTCTTAATGAGTAATTGGCTGTCTGGTTTTCATTCTCCATGGAGGCAATCTGATAATGAGAAATTGATTACATTCTGGTGGAGAGTGATTGGCTGGGGGAAAACAAGAAAAAATAAATTAGCTAGGAGATAATGTTCTCTGAAAGCATTCAGGGGTTTTCCCAGCTGGGTGAGCTATAAATATTTGCTAGAAGCAAATCTAGACTTGATGATGATTGCAGTTGTGCTGGTGATATAAATAAAGTTATGCAAAGAACAAGTAGAACACATTAAGGAAATGATGCATCTGTTGTCTACAAAGAGCATTCAACCTCTATAAAACAAGATTATGCCCCTGACAACATTGGAATTCTGGAATCAAGTATTTGACAATTTGAGGATATGGTTTGTTTTGAAGGAAACAAAAAAGAAAGAAAGGAAGAAGTTCACAACAAATAAAAAGAAAGAAAAATAAACTGATTAATGACAGTAAAGGAAAGAGAATATGTACTAAAAAGGACACTACTTTGTTATGTAGCACACAGGTTACAGGAAATGATAATATTTATCTATCAGAAAACCTCCAGTCTACAGAAAAATGCATAATTTTTCCAAAAGAGAAGGTAGAAAAAAGAGGGAAGGGGCAGGCAAAAAGGAAGAAATCAAAACTGAGTGTGGCAGGATTGAAGAACATCACTATAAAAAGAAAGAAGGGAAAGACAGATGCTGACTACATGGATCAAGCTGTGGATTTACAGTGCCAGCTGGATGAGAATTTAATACACAGTGAAAACAGTGGGATTAATAAGACTAATTGTGATGAAGCTCTATCCTTTGTAACAATTGATAGAGCAGATATTACTGTATTAGAAGCTGAGGATTCTTCAGAGCTGGCCAGCAAAGATATTCTTGTAATCAGAGATTCAATTATTAGAGAAACTGATACTTATATCTATAGACAAAATAATGAACATCGAATAGTGTTATGCTTGCCAGAAGCAAAAACTGAAGATGTGAGACAAGCCTTGGAACACCTTACTGTAAGGAAGTTTGTATCCATTTTTTTATTCATGTTGGTAAAAATGATATCATCCGCAAGGATTCTCTGACTGTTAGTAGGGAACTGACAGCTCTCTTAGACAGTATAGCTTGCACTGGTGTCGGGACGTATTTTTCACAAATCACCTATAGAAAGGATAGTCAGATCACTGTGAATGAAAAGATTTTTTTGGATAAATACCTACATGGAAAAAATATCCTGAAAACATATAGAGCACCCAAGCCTAGTTTGGGGCACACGTGTTAAGACAGGATGGTGTGCATTTGTCAAAATCAGGGAACAGAATTTTTGCAGCAGATATTTTGTAATGTTTGGCAAACACTAGGCAGGATTTTTGCCAGGTGGAAAATATAACAGTTTGCATATAGCAACATTTGATGCATGTCAGATGGTTGTTAATTAAAGGAGCATTAATAATAAAGTTTTTTATTGAAAAATTTGCTACATTCCCACAAGATTGATTTTGTTCTTGTCTGCGAAACATGGTTAAAGAGCAATGATTGGAAACCAGTTCTGTCAGGGTATAAATGTTTACTACAAAATTCTAACCAAAAAAAAAAAAACAGGTGGAGGTGTTATGATAGGGATTAAAAATAGCTTTGAAACCTGTGATTATTACATGTTCAATGGTAATACCAATACTATAAACTGTGTAATTATGACAATAAAGACAACCACGGAACTTATAACAATTGTTTTAGTGTATAGTCCACCAAAGTCAAGTGCAGATGACCTAGAGGAATTCATACATTTCTTGCATGAAACACAGGAGGGAAGAATAATATTAGCTGGGGACTTAAATTTACCAGAAACATAATATTAATTCAACAATGCTGGTAAGGAAATTACTCACAATATTCAGGAACAACAATTGCTTCAGATTGTAAAAAAAAAAAACTAGCAGGGAATGGAACATACTAGACATTGTTTGTGTTCCTAAAGAAATTACTGTTACTTAAGTCAAGTTTTACCATCGTTGATGTGCAGTGATCATGGAGGAATAAAGGTTAATCTGTTGCTAGATAATTCTGCCAAACTGAAATCTAAACCAATGCACAGGAGGTTAATTACAGATTATATGGAAGCAAAACACTCACTATGTAGAATTAACTGGAGTGAGGTGTTCAGTGGAAAAATGGCAGATGGAATGTGAAACATTTTGAAAGAGAAATTGTTTGAGAGCAAAAAAAAAAAAAAATGTTTAACATCAGGATCTAGATATACAACATCAAGGGGATATATTTCCATAAGAACAAGATACCTGATTAAGGTGAAAGACAAAAAAATATAAGAAATGGAAGAGAGGTCAAACTATAACTTTGAAAACTGAAATAAACAAGATGGACAAACAGATTAAGCATAGTGTGAGACAACATCAAGAAAAAATTGAAGAAAATTTGTATAAAGATATTGAGCATAATAAGAAACCTTTTTATAGATACATAAGATATGGAAGCAGTAAAGACACACAAATTGATAAACTGTGTGCAGATTCTAAAATTTATTCTCAGACACAACAGATTATAGATATATTTACAAAATCTTATGCAAAACAGTTTGTTTCCACAAAAGGGGTGATAAGTTGTCCTAGTGAAATCCAGGTAACCCTAGATACTGGAATCAGATTAGATTATATTGAAAAAACTGCACAAACTAGATCCAAACAAAGCACAAGGAGAAGACGGAATTAGTAACAATGACCTGAGGACACTTCAGCCATCTCAAACGGTACCATTATATCTATTATTCAATAGGTCATATAAATATAGGGAGATTCCTCAAGATTGGGGACATGCACTTATTAAACCTGTATTTAAGGGAAAAGGGAGTAGCACATACCCAGATTCATATAGACTCTTAAGTCTTTTATGTTGTGGAATATAATAGAGAAGGTAAAATTGGATAAGTTAGTGTCAGAACTGGATAGGCTGGGACTTGAAACCATATATCAGCATGCATATGTTGGAAATAGCTATATTATCACCTATAATATGATGTTCTATAACAATAAAACAGCTATGAATGAAAAATTATGCTGTGATGTAATTTATATAGATTTAACTTCAGTATTTGACAGGATCATACACAAAACACTTATCAATAAATTAGTGCAACTAGGTATTGATGTACTCTTGATAAGATAGATAGCTGCATGGCTTACAAATAGGACATGTCAAGTGTCATACCGCAACTGGACAGGTGAAATCCTTGGTTACAGTCAGGGAGTCCCACAGGACTCTGTCCTAGGCCCTTACTTGTTCAGATTGTATCTTTCAGAACTAAACTTTTTTACCTGATGTGTTCTACAGTCTATATGCAGATGACCTGAAATTGGGTAAACTGATTACATGTGTGATAGATAAGGCATGCCTGAAAAATAACTTGACTAAATTGACCATTTGGGCACAGGAAATTTATATGCTGATAAATACATCAAAAACTAAGCATATGAGATTTGGAAGACATAAACTGAAAGGTGAATATTTAATACAGCACACACTGGCTGAAACTGTAGACTCATTTAAGGTCCTGGATATATGGGTAGATTCAGCTATGAGTTTTTCTAATCATATCAACCATTCGGTTAATGATAGTTACAAAACTATAGGTTGTATAAAAAAATGTATAAAGTCTAGGAAATCAAAAATGATGAAGTCATTGTTTATTAGTTACATTAGACCCAAACTTGAGTATGGAATAACAATATGGAAACCCTATAAGAAAACAAACATGAGTAAACTGGAAAGAATACAGTAGAAATATACCAAGCGTACCCATGGATGTGAACATGTAAGTTATTATGAAAGACTAAAATATCTGAACTGGTACAGCATCTCTTACAGATATCTAAGAGGAGATCTTATTCAGGTATCTAGGGCATTTAGAGACAACTACCTCTGGGAATGTATGGGGTTATCAAAAATTACTAGAGAATCATCAGACAACCTATGTAGAAGATACTATAGGAATGAGAAGTGTACTAATTGGTTCTCTGAGCGAGCAGCTGATGCATAGGTTCATAGGTTCATAGGTAGGTACTAGGCTATTGGCCCAAGGGCCTACATAAGCCTATCCAACAAGGTTCCCTGGCTTACGCCACCCAAAAAAGTTATTTTCCTGTGCCACTGTTGAGCAGAGACACAGAAGTGATCCCCGGGGTGTATTTCCTATTTCCCATCCACTCATCAAGATTTTTCTTGAAGAGTGCTAAAGAAGAACTTTGCTTGACATAGATGGTAGCCTGTTCCAGAGTATTGGAAGTCACTGGGATAGGAATCTATCCCTCCAGCATGTCCTGTTTATTGTGGTGACAAGGTTTAGGTCCTTACAGTGTGTAGCTCGGAGGGATTGGGATTTCTTTAGGTGTAGCATGTCCAACAGCTCTGGGTTTGACATAGCTTTATATGTTAGGCAGAGAACACCTCTGAGTAGGCGATATGCTACGGAGTAAAGCTGGAGTTTTTTGAGGTGATCAGTGTAGGGCATTTGTTTGAGTCCAGTAATCCTGTTTGTGAGGTACTTCTGTGGCCTTTCCAGCTGCTGCAGATGTCTTGTGAGGTACATTCCAAAAAGGGCGTTGTACTCTACAGTAGGTCTAATGAGTGTCGAGTAGAGGGGAATGATGACCTCTTTTTTCCTGGATGAGAACCCTTTTATGATGAGGTGTGCCATGTAGAAGGACTTCTTGACTACTGTGGCAATGTGACTATCAAACGAGAGACTACTGTCCACCTGGGTCCCAAGGTCTCTTATCACGCATTTGGTGTTAAGTAGATTACTGCCTATGTGGTAGTTCATGGGTACAGAGTTTTTAGCAAAGGGGATGACGCTGCACTTTTTGGCATTGAGCTTAAGGACATCGCTCTGACACCAGGCATCTGTCTCAGAGAATCCCTTCTGTAGGATGTTCACATCATTTGGGGACTTGGCTATGGCTCCTAGTTTGCAGTCATCTGCAAACTTCATTAGCCAGAGGCCTTCTGTGTTAGCCTGTACTTCAGAGAAGTAGATACCAAACAGGAGCGGTCCCAGGAGGAAACCCTGTGGTACTCCACTTGTCACTGGTTTGAGGTCAGATTTGGAGTCTGCAACTTTTACAGTGTGGGTTCTGTCAGTGAGCCAGTTGGCAACCCATCTTGTGATGTAAGGATTTATGCCTAGTTTATTGAGTTTAGCTATAATTCCAGAATGGGGGATGGTGTCGAAAGCCTTGGCGAGGTCAAGATAAGCTGTGTGAACCACCTTATCCTGATCTACGGCTTTGGTGACTGCCTCAAAGAAGTCGATCAGGTTCAGGAGGCATGATCTGCCTTTCACAAACCCAAACTGGGTGGGATCCAGAGTTTGGAGGTTATCAATGTCTTTGTTTATGAGTTCCATGATGATACATTCCATAGCTTGCAGACCAGGCTCGTCAGGCTCATAGGTCTATAGTTCCCGGGATCAGTGGTGGCTCCCCCTTTGTGGAGTGGGATAACTGTTGCTGTGTGTCATTCAGTGGGCACAAAGCCTGATGTGAGGCTATTATTGAACATGGTGCTTAAGTAGGGAGCCAGTTCATTCAGAAGGTCATGTAAAACACAGCCTGGGATGTTGTCCGGTTCCATGGATGCTGTGTTTTTGGCTTTAGAGAGTGCAGCTTTCAGCTGCGTAGTTGTGATTACAGGGACTCTGCATTCTTCCTGTATAGATATGGGCCCTTTAGGGGGTGAGGGGGGGGTAAAGTTAGTACTGAACCTATCTGCCAGGATGTTGGCAATATCAGTTGGTTCTGTAATTTTTGTGCCTTTGTGCTGTAACTCAGAGCAGATCTGGGTGTTGCCATTGAGATTCTTGACATAGCTATAGAATGCTTTGTGGTTGTCCTTGGAATTAGTGGCAATTTTATTTTCATAGCTAGCTATGGAGGATCTTATAAGGGATCTCAGCTTCTTACTGAGGCTGACCAGGGAGCTCCTCCACTCATGGGATTTTACTCTCTTTTGCAACAGTTTCTTCCTTCTGTTGTACAGTTTGTTCATGGTAGGGGACCACCGGATTGGCTTCCTTTTTTTGGAGGATAGCATCTTGGTTCTGTTTGGGATAGCACGATCCATGCACTCATGCAAGTGTTTATAGAGTGCATTTGTGTAGGACTCAGCAGTTGTAACTGTATTGTCCATCTGCATGGGTGTCATGAAGTTCAGTACTTCTGTCTTAAGAAGCATGAAGTTGGCTTTGGAGAAATTCTTTTACTGTGGTTTCCTTAATGGGGGGTGGGGGTGGGATGTGGCTATCAAGGGTGATTAGCTTATGGTCGAATTGGACCAACAAGGAGTTGACTTCAGGTGTGGAACACCGGTCACTCATGTTGGTAATGACTAGGTCTAGGATATTGCTGCCCCTGTTGGGGGTGTGGATAAGTTGATCTAGGGCATTGGCGTTTATGAATTCCAGAAAGCATTGCGCTAAGGACTTGGTACATGAGTAGTTTTCCCAGTTAATGATGGGGTAGTTGAAGTCGCCCATTATTAGGGTGTTTGGTTGAACCCTAATATTTTGGAACAGACTACCAAATTACATTAAAGCAAGTACTAGTTTAGATATCTTTAAAAACAACTTGGATACTTTTTTATAGATACAAGTGCTTTTGTATACTGGCAAGCAAGAAGGGCATGAATGCCATGCTTAAAATATCTGTATGTATGTATGTATGTAAAGATAAGACAAAACCAGTTAGCACTTAGTAGAAGTAGCAGCTGCACCATGCGTCTTAGTATGTATAACCTAGGTTAACTCAAGTCTGTGAGTGTGGATGTCAGTTCGGGACATCTGTTCCTATTAGGAGGGTAAAACTTCAATATTTGAAGATGTATATAGTCTTGTGTGCTAGTATTAAATTAATAGTAATTTTAGAGGTATTGGAGAATTTTTTGTTTGTTTTTTTTTTTTTTTTTTGAGGGCTTTCATAAAACAAAAATGTTTGTAAGATGTGACATAGGTTCAAATGGATATACAATGAACAATTATAACAATTATATAAAAGTTTAACTGCCAAACAGTGTATACATGTAACACAAAGGTAGAACCATACATTTAACAAAAATGATGTTATACATAAAAATTGGGAATAATAACCTTTTAATACAATAATTCTTTCTGTAGTGTCTTCAATTGTTAATGGTCTCACAGATAAATACAAAAAAGAAAAAATAGTGAAGCATATTAATAATGTAGAGTGCAAATAACTATGTTATAGGAGACACACTTGGAAAGAACTGAACATGTGAATTTCATAAAGAAAGGTTTTCAGGGTGGTTATTCACAGGGATATCTAGGACAGAGGACTAGAAAAGTATATGAATTGTAAGAGGTGCTCCAATAGTGATAGAAGAAGATAAAAAAATAATAATGGCAGAGTTGTAGTGCTAAGGAGTTACTGACAAGGGAGGAGGATTACACTGGCATGCATTTATATTCCACCTAAAACTGCTATAGTGGAGGTTAAGAAAATTCTGGCAGATATAATCAGCTTTCATAGGTTCATAGGTTGGTATTAGGCTATCGGCTCTAGGGCCTATACAAGCCTAGCCATAACAATTCCCTTGCTATTTCGTCCACAATATTTACTTCCCTGGACCCCTGTTTAGCAGGGTGACTAACGTGATCCCTGGGGTAAACTTCCTATCTCCCATTCATCAAGGAATATTATTTATAGGTGAGGACTGGAATTTGATTTGCAGCAGTGAATATGTGACTGGGAAGCCCAGAAGGGAAAGTACAATATAACAAAGGAAGGTATATTTTTTGAAGAAATTTATGAAAATATTTAGCATGGAAGATGTGAATTCAGTAATAGGAGTTTGGAGTGAATTTCCATATTATTCCCCAAGATATAAAAACTGGGCTAGGCTAGACAGAATTTACATTTCATGGGAACATGCATTTAATTGAAGGTCTTGATATGCACACCCAATAACTATTTCAGATCATGCACCAATATTAACTAAAACAAAAACACAGGGTAATGAAATAAAAATGAGACACTGGCACTTCCCCACCTATCTGTTGAAAAGATGGAAATTTAAGGAATGGGCAGTAGAGATTATTCAGGAGCTATTTGAGAGGATAGAAATTACTTCTGAAAATATAGCTAAGAAGTGGAATAAAATTAAGGTTGAGCTTACAAATAGGGTAGAAATAAAAGACAGGGAGCTATGGTTAAGAGGTTAACAAGAATTATTTAGAGGGACTGACAAATTTTGAAGTATTGCAGAATAGGGGAATCTCACAGAACAAGAAGTGGATCGACTGCAGAATGCTAAGCAGAAAATAGGGGATTACCTTGACAATATACACGAGCTTGGAAAGATTGCTGTTAAGCAACTGTTTTTTGATAATAACACTAGAACACAAAAAACTTTTAACACAATGACCCAGACAACAGAAGGTAGAAATGAGTGTCACCAAGCTTAGGGAACATATAACAAGGAAGGCAACAAGATCCTGTAGAGGTATTAGAAAATGTTTGGAAATTCTATGAAAGTCTGTATAAAACAGAGCAATATGGAAGTCAAGAAAAGATACAAATGGAAATGTTTATAGAAGCATTAAATATGCCAAGGTTAGAGGTAGATAAGGCTCAATTACTAATGGTTAGGAGAGGAGATGAGATAAAAAGTGTGATGTACAACCAATGTACAGGAAAATCCTCAGGAATAGATAGTATTCCTGTGGAAGTTTGGAAGCTAGTAAGCTAGCTCAATACTAAACCATGATTATAAAGTATTTGTCTATAATAGCTAAAAGAATGTCAAAAGTAATGCCAAAAATGCTAGATATGGATCAATGTGGTTTTGAGGAGGGGAGGCAGACATTTGACATCATTAACCAAACATTGATGATCTGGAGGAAGCAAAACATAAGAAAATACCATTGTTGTTGGTGGGTCTTGATGCAGAGAAAGGATTTGAAAGAGTAAGCATAGATTTTATGATCAGAGCAATGGAATTATTTGCATTTCCTGTAAAGAAATTATAAGGTTGATTAGGAGGATATATGAGGGACCCATGGAAAAATTAAAGTGGGTGGGGTCCTGTCTGATAATTTCTGCTTGAACAGAGGAACCAGGCAGGGTATCCTCATTCTCCTTTGTTATTTGCATTATGTTTAGAACCATTGTCAAAGAAAATAAGTGACTCAGAAATTCAACGATATAATTGGTAGGGTAGTCAAGAAAAGCTGGCTCTGTTTGCAGATGATATTAGTTTATACCTGCCAAAACCAGAAAAATACATTACAGTGTTGTGGAACATTTTGAGACCTTTTCAAATCTTTTCCGGGTGCAAAATTAATGAAGCTAAATCAAAGGCAATAGTGGTAAATTATGTACCCACATATGAATTGGTTCAGCAATACTGATATTTATGGGGACATGACAAAATGAAGTATTTAGGAGGATGGATTAAAAATTATTCTGGTGTGGCAGCTAAAGGTATGTGGGAAGAGACTAAACAAAAGATAATACAAAAACCTAGAAAATAGAAGCTTTGTTATATGGATATGGAAAGTAAGATACAAGTGGTTAAAATGTTTTTAGTGCTATTAGTCTTATACACAGGTCAGGCATATTTTTATCAACCAGAGTAGGAGTTGTGGACAGCAATTAATAAAGAGCTGAATGACTATCTGGGAGGGGAAGATAGCAAGAGTCAAGTGAGATAAGTTAATTTTTCCAGTAGAACAGGGCAGATTGGGATTACTAAATTTGAAGGGGTAATTTGAAGCTACACAGTTAAGGCTGCTATACATAACACAAGCAAAAAACTATAATCCAAAGTGGAAAGGGATGATGATGAAACAGGGAGGGGAGCTCAAGAAAAAAGGAGAGATTGAGATTTTGGGTGTAGGCCTTTAAAGATAACAACAATAATCATATTATATCTATAAAGTAGAAGAAAGTATCCTAAGAACTAAGCCAACATGAGACTGGAGAAAGGAGATCCTGCCGATAGGGATGACGGCAATTAGGGATATAGACAATAGTAAAGATAGGGCTGGAATTTATTGGAGAAGACTGGCTAAGGAACCAAGGTATTGGGAGCAAAAAACTAGAGAGGAAAATATAATAGAATGGGAAAACACTAAGGATTTATTTTGACTGCAGTTTAGAGAATGCCTTCCCTAGTAAGGATTGATATCAGACTATAGGCAAAGAGAAAGATATGGGTGGTCCAAAACAAAAGACAAGCACTTGTAGAGTTTTTAGTAGTATCCAGAACAGAAGCTGCCATTAAAAAAGAATAATTAGTAGACCATATACAATATTGCATGATAACTACAAGAATCAATCAGAGGTGGTTAGAAATGACTGAGAAGATAGACTGGATAAGCAGTTCACAAAGAAACAATGGGAGGATATATGTATGTCTCTGAAGTATGCAACAGAATATAGGAGATTTAGGATATTTGCTTGGAAATGCTTACATAGATATCTTTATACCCCAAGTAGACGCCAGAGAATTATTCCTCAGTAAGACAGGAAATGTTGGAAGTGTGATGATGAAGAAAGAGATAACTGGGAACATATTTCTGGGAGTGAGGTGAGTTGGTGGACTTTAAGGATTCCTTGTGGCATGCACTGTCAGAGATGCTGGGTGGGCAGATTGGTATGACAAGGGAGATGATTTTTTCTGAGCTATGATACAGAATCAGAATTGCCCAGACATGGTAAGGCCTTGCTGTGTCTAATTATGATGCCTGCTAAAAAAGCAATTACTAGTAAATGGAAATCAAAATCTAAACCAACTATACTAGAAGTAGTGAATATAGTAATACAGATAAGAGAACTGGAACTGAGATATTTAGAAATGTTTAGGAGCAAACTACATAGCAAAAATGAGAATTGTGGGAACAATACATAAAGGATAGGAATGAAGTTTAAAAGAAGGCAGGACTAAAAACAATCTGTAATGTCTGAATGAAAATGATTGGGTAGATTATAAGTGATGCATAATTTTTGCAACTAGGAGTGTGTCAGTTTGGTTTGTGATGTAAAATGCTTGCAACAAGGATTAATAAAGATGTTTCTTGTTTAAAAAAAGCTGTGACTAACAACCCAAATCAGTTTTAACCTATCTAGAAAATGGTTAGCGCCCTCAGACTGACTCAAAAAAGAGAATTATTTCACTTATGAAACATACATATTTCTGTGGCAGGCATTTTAGTTTTATTAAAACCTTTCTCACACCTGAAGAAAAGATTCAGTGATTAGGAATCAGTAAGTAGGAATGGAGGATTTTTCCTTCCTGGGTTGAGATGAAGCCCCCCAAGGGTTGATACAGAAAATATTAGGAAGCATACTGATGAGGTTGGAAAGATAATGCTGTCTTGTCTGGAAGGAGCCTATCAAATCATTTGATATTTTTCTTCACTGCACTAAATGTTCTCTTGAAATCAAGGTAGGCAGATGGAAAGTATAAACAGAAATGCTTAAGTACCCCAAAGCTAGGTAAATCACCAAGAGATGAATATTCATTGACTCATTGACATTGCAAATTCCCAGACATTCCTTCTCCCCCTGCAATGATTATAACAGGTTCATAGGTTAGTACTAAGCTAACTCATACCTCTCAACTGTCCCTGATTTTGACTCACATTTTAGCTCTGTCCCTCTTAATCCCTCCTAAAACTAGTGACTTTTGGAGGAAAGATGGTGAATTACACTTAATGAATAATGACAATAATTAAGAGTTATAGACTTCTTTTACTTCAGAAAATGTGTATTAATTCATATGTTCTGATTCTGTCAATGTTTCAAGTTAATAGCACTAATATTTTAAAAGTGTCCCTGATTGCCCCTGATTTTTTCATGACGTCCCTCATTCTGTTGAAATTTGTCCCCAATTGGTTGGGAGGTCTGGGCTAACTGCCTTTGTGGGCCATTTTAAGCCTAGCCATTTACCCCATCTTTGAATCAAACCCTAGACTTTGTGTTTGTTAGGTGAACACCTTAACCATTATGCCAACCTCCCACAGATTCAGTTCTGTGTTATTATTTCTGTAGCTTTACCAGTGGATGCTCACAGGTCACCCCTGGAAAAGTTCCACTGTGTCCGGTGGGCTTACCTCATTAACAAAAAAAGTATGCAAGAAATATGATGAAACAGCAACAAGTTTTGCCATTATACTAAAATACTTAGGAAGGTCTGTTATTAAGAGAAGACATGAAGTTATCATCACTCTATTCAGAGAAGTGCAAGATCCTCTCATAAGTATTGTGGTAATTTCTGGAGATCTCATCAGCTGAAGGGCATACGTATATTAGAGGTAGTTTAGAAGAAAGAAGCAAGGATTCTGCAAGGTATGCTTCTGAAGCCATAATGAGAACAGAGCACATTGGTGTGCATATTCTAAAACAAGAATGGCAATGCATGCATGATATAAAATTCTAAGAATCTTAGGGGAACGCACTTGAAGTGTTTGCCAGCTTTCAAATAAAGAGGTAAAATAAATTGAATCGGGACTTTGCTAGTGATGTTATATTCAGATTCAAACATCTCTCTCTCTCTCTCTGTTAGGACAGTGCATTATAACAACAGACGCTGGTATGAGGGCAGCAAAGCTATAGAACAATGGATGATGAACTTAGTAGGCCATTTCTGAAATTATTCTATAGCTACTATTATTATGTATGTGCACTATTTCACCTTATACGTTAAAGTAACTATTGTTATAACTAAGTTGTTCTGTTCCCTTTCTGTTCCCTGAGTGTAGCTTTGCTTTCCTACATTTTCAATTTATTTTGTTTGACAGGTGCATGCTTTAGTGGACTAGCAGAACATAGAGACTGTTTCAAGTTTTTTCATTTAAGGACTGACTTCAGGGATAAGCCGGTATCTAACATTTTAATTTATGCCTGGCAGTTAGTGTCAATTATTAAAATTTTGAGTACAGAGTTTAATTCCTTCCACCACCATTTGTCTACTGTGTGACTGAGGAAGTCACTTACTCTGACAGTGTTTCTGAGTTGCCACTGAAAAGGGACACGTATCCGGTGGGCTTACCTGGCTAACAGATATATACAATAAAGACTGATAAATCAGCTATCCATCCTTTTTAGGGTGACAGAGGAAAAGAAGGATATAATGCTACCATAAAGTTATTGTATCTTGTAAAGGTGTGGTAGCAGTGAATGCTGAGTGGACATGGAGCAGGTTTGAAATTAAATATGCTTAGAGATTATTTCCTAGAACTGTACCCCAAAGTGAAAAACAAAGTAAAAGTAGAAAGACGGCATGGATGCATAACAGTGTTGCACAGCAGCAAAGCAAGTTATCTCCAGCCACACTCACAATTACTGCTTCTCTTTTGTAAGTCTTACCATAATAAAAAGGGAGGTCCCTGCCAGTTGTGTGACATTATGCAATTGAAAAAAAAACACCTTGAAGTTCAGAGTGAATGGTTCCCTCATCAAACCCCAAGGGATTTATATAGCCCTGGTTATGGCAGAATGCATATGCATCCCTCCACCATCTATTTCAAACAAATTGAAGACTTTCATGAGCACTATGGAAAAGTAATTTCTCAGGGTTAGTATCTAGTTATCTTGTGAGAGATGCAAAATTGGTCTGGCACAGGTATATGGCAGAGAGTCCTGTCGGTGTGCTGGCATCCTTTGGGATCAAAACATTTATTAATGTGCCTACACATAACATTATGTGTCTTCAACCATATGTCCCTAAATTGCATTTGCATTGATTTTTGAAACAAAATCTATGATGTCAAAGCAAGATATGCCTCTATATGCCATCATACTACAAGGTCATTGAGAAGGATCATTTTATCTCCTCTTCCTTTCTGCTTTCAAGATTTCGTGTATCCATTTGAAGCCTCACTCCTTGATAAATTGGATAACTTATTTACCCAGGCAAATAAGCAATTAATGAGGTGCCAAAGTCCTGACTACTGCCTGGAATTCAGAGTCACAGTTAAACTGAAAAACTAAACAGTTTTCTGTCTTACTTGCTCAGTTAACATCGTTTTATTGCATTTAAAGTACCTAATCATCACACTGAATACTGAAATTCAGAACTACAATTAAGTTGCATTGAAACAATTGTATTATCTGTGGTCTGACTTTCAAGCAATGTCCATTTGAATGAGACAAACAAGTAAGGCAGAAAGCACCTTGATTGACACTTTAGACATGAATAATTTAATTAACTATTCTCTGTGCTCAGTGTAAAGGAACACAGACATATTATTTTCATTCATGGTGATATCAAGAATATAATCACAGGGAAAAAGTACAGCAAACTATTCAGGTTTCAAAATTCTTGTTGCCATGTGCATAATTCCTGAAGAACAATAATACAACAGGGTATTATGTCATACAATAGCTTTAAGATGTAGGATGAGGCGTGGGATAATCCAGGTGCCTTACAAAGCTGAAACATGAAAACCTCACATAGCAGAACATACAGTTACAAGCATTCTATAACCTTTAAGATGAGTGCATTCTAAAAATACAACCTTGCAGACATTTTAATTTTCAGCAGAGGTGATTTCATCAAATATGGTGTATAGCTAATGGTGGTATTCATGGTCATTTGTCCAAATGTGATAGGGGTACTCCTAGTGCTTACAAATGAGCTTAACAAAGGCTCAGTTCATAGAGGCCATTTATGCTAATGCCGAAGGCCTGAAAAATAATGAGATACAACTGAGAGCTGTTGTAAAGCATATAATGCTAATGAAGTGGTTTTGCAATTCATAGCGCAACATCCCTGCAGTATGCAGATCCATTGCTAAATGCAGTGTTTCACCTTTGATATTGAAGCTGAAATCCACAAACTACTTTGTCTAATATGTACAAGCACTTCCCTAACACACAAATGATTTATTTCTGTTAGCAACCCCTTTATTAGTTTGTATTAAATATGCCCTGGTGCAGCGGTAGCATTGTTGCCTCACAGCAAGAGGTTCTCCCGTTCGATTCTCAGCTGGGGAGTGCCTTCTGTGTGGAGTCTGCATGTCCTCCCCATGATCGAGTGGTGTTTGAAAGACATGCGTAGAATGGGTGTGCCTTCGTTGAAGGATGGGCATCGAGCTGGCACCTCGGCACCCGAAAAAATCTACTGCCAATCATTAGCAGACCGGAGTTCCACTGTGGTGACCCCTAACCCCTAAAAGTCAAAAGAAAAAACATGCTCAAGCACTAAAAAGGCACATTAAATTATTTTGTCCAGCGATCACTTCAGCAGTCTCATTATGTATGCAAAAAGACTTCCTTGACACACAAATGAATAATTTCCTTCAGTGACCATTTCAGTAACATGCTCCAGTATGCACAAGCACCAAAATGAAACATTCACCAAAGCAACCCCTTCAGGAACATGACAAATTCACCAAAGCAACCCCTTCAGTAACATTCTCCAGTATGCACAATCACCAAATGAAGCATTCACCCAAGTGACACCTTCAGTAATATGTCCAGGTATGCACAAGCACTAAAATTAAACATTTCCCCAAGTGTCCCCTTCAGTAAAATCTCCAGGTGTGCACAACCACTGAAATGAAGCATTCACCCAAGCAACCCCTTCAGTAACATGTCCTGGTATGAATAAGCACTAAAATTAAACATTAGTAAAATGTCCAGATGTGCACTGAAAAGAAACATTCACCCAAGCAAGCCCTTCAGTAATATGTTCAGGTATGCATAGACACCAGCTCAGCTCCCCTCATATCTCTGTATTTTGACTGAAACCTGCTGCTTTATGGCATAACTTCACGCTATTTACACACTTTGTATACAAATGAGTTCATTAGAGATTCATGTCTATGAATTGAGCTCATGTGCATACATTTAAACCCCCTTAACAGCATAGCAGCTGTTCTCTATTGCTTATGTGTTAATGACATTATATATTTCCAATGGAGGGCATGTTCACAAAAAGTCCTCTGCATTTCTGTATTCATTCTGACAGTCTATGATTTGTATAACCTCGGCGAACTACTCTTTGTGGATTATCATTACGAAAATGCAAAGCCATCGACTATGAATACTGCCCTATGGGTCTGCTCATGAATGAAATTTGCTTTGTCCAACTTTAAATGATGTTTACAGCTAGCCTGCATCAAGTCAGTGTGCAAAGTGAGAATAGCCATGTGTCTGTATGTATGGCTCAACAAGAAGAACCTTTTACAAGTGATAAACTGCAGATCGCTTTCAGATGTTTCATCCAATCTTTGTATATAATGTTAGACTCTTTCTGAGAGATGGAATTTCTAATTTAAACATGTGTGTAATAACACATGCACAGGATTTTGCCTGTTCAACAGTTTTCTTTTAAGTGAATGAGTACAGTTACTCATTTTAATCACAGTGAGGACTAAGGGCAAACATTATATTCTAATGAGCACAAACAGTTAAGCAATAAGTGTGACAAAGAAGATCACATTTCTTTCAGTAGTCTTGGAACAAATCATTACAGTTAGGCATAAAGGCAGTCTGTACTGCTCATGCCTAAGCACAGTCAAGGTGAGAGTCATAGAGGCCACTTGTGTTAATGCTCTGCAGGTTCAAATATACTTATGCTAATGAAGGAGTAATGAGAAATTATGTATATCTCCTTATGTTAATAAGTCCTCTTTATACCTGTTTGCTATTCATAGTCTTTTTTTACACTTTTCCATACTGTCAGCAGATGTGTTATAAAAGGCAAACTTGCCCCTTTTCTATCTACTTTGCAATTGATGAAGATGCTTTCTGTTGCTTCTAACCTAGTTATTTCTCAGTATGAGCTGCTTGTCTTAGTACTTTCATTAGCACTGATGTCAATACCAACTACATGCAAAAATTTCATATGAAATAACCCTTCCCCAAAAAAAATGTCATGGAAATAGCGTCCCATTAAATTGAACCCCACCATTAGCTAATCATTTCTAAGTATAAAGTTGTTATTAGTTTACTTTAAACAGTTTGCACTTTTCCATATCTCTTGCGAATGAACTTGACTAATCACAGTTAAACATCTCGATGAAAAATCAGGCCAATTTATGCAAATTAAAGTCAACTGTGTTGATCTCTACAAACTGTGTATCTGGTCATGTAGGCACAGATAGCCTCCGGGTGGTTATGAACAAACTGCATTGAGTGCCACTAGCCATGGAAATGTGTGCCAGCACATGGGATGTTGAAATGAAAGTCAAATATGTCATAGCATTTAAAAAAATTGAGAAAATCAGCATTTAATTGGGAGTTTAATAAAGCCTAGTCCACAGCTGTTCTGCAGAATAAGACACACCTTAGCACTTCCTAACAGTAAATTAATTGAATTAAAGCAATGAAACAGACAAACTAAAAAAATTGCGAACAAACTAGAAAAATAAAAAACAAAACTGGTGAACCGCAGCTGGCAGAAACACGTAATTATTTAAACGCTTTTTGCCTGTTGTACTAAACAAACTTCATCAGCTGTGATAAAAACTAGTAATCAGTCTTTTATAAAAACTAAGAAAGTCACATGTGATAAAACAACCAATCAAAATCATAAAGAGGGCAATACTTGCTAAGTAACCACTTAGCCCTTCTGAAAATATGATAAAAATTGACATCAAATGAAAATTGCACTTGAGATAGAACTTCAGAACACTTCATTTCATTGATAAAAATGAAATAACACTCCAAATTGTTCACCTGTTTAAGTACTGTTCATAAAGTATGTATTGATGTAAGAACAAATTATGGGACTATTTATTGTGTCCGTTTCTTGTTTATCTCTCTCTACCCTTCCACTCTCCTTTTCTAATTTTAGCTATGCATTACTTTTTTTTCTCTTTCATTTATGTTCCTTTTTCCACAAGTCCAGAAGTCCCAAGTGAAGCTCAACCACATTCTTTTCAGATTAGGGAATGATTGCCATCTGTCTATCCAGGAATGCCTTCACAAGGTTCCCCGGTATGTTGTAGCCTGCCAAGCCACACATTCCGTGAGCTTTGCGACTTGGCAGAGGATATGGTAGAACACACAATTAACACAATCCATCTTGCTCCTTTTAGTATCACCACAGTTCAGCAAAGAAAAACTAGGCACAGAAACACGGTCAGAGGCATAAAATCACAAACGTATTTTAATAAATCAGTTAAGCACTTTCACACCATAAACTAGTGCTTCTTCAGACCATATTAAAAAAGTAATTGTCACAACAATGATTTATCTCATGAGCTAAAATTCAAAACAGCCAATAGTCAGCAAAAGAGGGTAATTTATTCTTGCAGAAGGTTGACGTGACTATGGGCACATCCTGTGCCAAGGCTACTCCAACCTTGTCATGGCTCAATGGGAGAGAAACTTTGTCTTGAATTCTAATATGTACACTCCATTCCTAAAATTTTACAAGAGGTTTGTAGATGATTTGGTTTTAATTTGGGCAGGCAATGAGACCCAACTCATGTCTTTTATCGATTATCTACAATCCACCATCCCCTTTTTAAAGTTTACAGATAAGTTTTCATCTAGCAGTATAGATTTTTTAGATGTGTTAGTGACAACTGATATGATTAGTAAGTTTAATACCATAATATATAGGAAACCTTGCAGAAGGAATACCATTTTACAGAGGGACAGCATGCACCCTGGCCACATATTTTGTAATATTATGAAAGGTCAGACCATGAGGATATCAAGGCTAGATAGCCGTGAAGATGCCTTTAATAAGGATGTTATGATGCTTAGGGGGTGTATTTTTTGACAGAGGCTACAAAGAAGTAGAGACTAATATTCAGACAGGTGTTATAAGTAGGAAAGATAAGGCAAGGCCATATTTTTCTGACCAAGCTCTTGAAGTGAGATCTCAACAAGGTGACAGTAAAAGACATCATGTATCACTATCTGCATTTTATACGAGTGATATAACATATATTTTTAACATTATAAAAGCAAACTGGCCTATTCTGAATTTAGATAAACAAATTAGTGGTAGTAGGCGATAGACCCAAGTTTGTTTTAAAAAATAAAAAAATTATTAAAAAGGCAACTCTGCTATAAACATAGGGCTAGACCTGATAGGGAGACTAATGATAGCCCCTAGGCACATGTCCGTGTAACATGTAATTTTTGTACCAGTATAGACACTTCTCCTAGTTTTGTTCACCCCACTACAGGTGTAGAATACAGTTTTGATGTACGGGCAAATTGACGTACTAGGAATTTGATTTATCTGGCTTCTTGCACAGTATGTTGCTGTTTTTATGTCAGAAAAACTAATAGGTCTTTATCAGAACATGTAAGGGAACACTTGCATTGCATAAGGAACAGACAAACCCGTAACACAATAGCAAGGCGATGAACATACTTTTAAATTTAAAGTTATGAAGATAATATATGTTAATATACATGGCAGTGACATCCAGAACTATACAGAAACCTGTGAATTGCATTGGTTAATATTACTGCAGGATGATAAGCCCCCTGACTTAAATAACAGGGTTTCTATTAAACCTGTCTTAAAAGCATGAGGTCTCTTTAAAAAAAAAAGCATGAATGTATGTGTTTTTCTATCTTAAAATGCTCTTTTGCTGACTATTGGCAGTTATGAATTTTAGCTCATGGTATAAATCATTGTTGTGACAATTACTTTTTTTATATGGTTTGAAGAAGCACTAGTTTATGGTTTGAAAGCGCTTACCTGATTTATTAAAATACATTTGTGATTTTATGCCTCTGACTGTGTTTCTGTGCCTAGTTTTTCTTTGCTACATATTTCTCTTGTTTGCTGGTGCAGTGTATTCCTTGGGGGCTTTTTGTTTTATCAACACAGTTCAGCCAAAAGTGCACATGCACAAATATGCACTCAAGCATGCTTGTCGATCAAATGAACTGTCGACCAAATAAACAGTCAATCATATGAACTGTCGACCAAGTCATATAGACTCATATATATATATATATATATATATATATATATATATATATATATATAGTATACCTATCTCTCTAACTCTCCATATATATATCTATATATATATATATGCATATAGTATAACTATATACATATATATATATATATATATATATATATATATATATATATACAGATATAGTATATATATATATATATATATATATATATATATATATATATATATATATATATATATATATATATATATATATATATATATACATAGTATAACTATATATATATATATATATATATATATATATATATATATATATATATATATATATATCTATATATAGTATACCTATATATATATGTGTGTGTGTGTGTGTGTGTGTGTGTGTGTGTGTGTGTATGTGTGTGTGTGTGTGTGTGTGTGTGTGTGTGTGTGTGTATATATATATATATATATATATATATATATATATGTATACAAAAAACAAACTCCTTGTAGACCTGAATAAAGGCTTGCAGACCAAAAGATATAGAATATATCAAAAACAAACAAGCGGAATGCAAGTCCAACCAATGGCTTCCACAGTATAACTATATATATATATATATATATATATATATATATATATATATATATATACATATATATATATATATATATATATATATATAGATATATATATAGTATAACTATATATATATATATATATATAAAAAACGTTTGCCCAAAATGTCCAAAAAACAAATAAATCCAAGAACAAAGCCCAACTGGATGTAGCGTGGTAACTCTTCAAAAAATCAGTAAAAAGCGTTTATAAAAACAAGCAGCGTTTAATAACAAAAACGTAACAAATAACGTTAGCGCTATCGAGGTTTCCCTCTTCTTCAGACGTTATACATTCAAAAGCACCTAACCTCAATTTATGTCCCTTTTCAAAATACATCATTTCCTTAGACCTACAGCTGAAACATACATCATTTCCTGTCATCTTGAATAAACCTGTCTACTAATAAAAAAAAAAAAAAAAAAAAAAAAAAACAATGTTACATAACATAAATATGTGAAATGAGAAACAGTGTTGGAGAACAATTTCTTTTTGTTCATGGAACAACCATACAGGCAATCTACAGGAGTTGCCATGGGTACCAGCTGTGCCAACTCATACGCCAATTTGGTGATGGTGGCATGGGAGAAGGAGGTCATCTCTACTTGTTCCAGCATCGTCTTTTATAGACGTTTTGTAGATGACCTCTTTCTCCTATGGGCTGGTACTGTAGAATCATTAGAGGCATTTTTTACCCATGTGAACAATCTAGATTGTTTTTTGAAGTTCACATTTGAGCACTCTGCATATGAGATCAATTATTTAGATACTACCATTTATAAAGAGTCAGGTAAACTAGGAACTAGGATACACAGGAAGGATTGTTACAGGCCCACTTATTTGGCCACAGACAGTATGCATCATCCAGGAACATTCAACAACATCGTCAAAGGGCAAGTCTTAAGAACATCCAGACTTTGCTCTGATGACAATGTGTTCTATAAAGAATTGCAGAATTTGGAGAATAACTTTACCAGTAGAGGTTATGACAAGTTCCTTTTGAATTCTACTATGAATCAAACTATTCGGTTAAGACAGAGCAGGGGGAGACCCTATTACTCTGTGTCTTATACAGAGAGTACTACTACAGTTAGGCCATCTGTGCCCATGAGGTTACCTGTCGTTTTACCGTATGCCAAAGATGTGCAGGCTGTGCAAAGGGTTCTATTTGATCATTGGAATATTCTAACAGCCGATGATGAAATTCAGAGTATTGTGGGCAATTGTCCTAGATATACCTATAACAATCTTGATAATCTGAAGCAGATTTTATGTTTTCCCAGTTTATGTGGGAATGGTTGGAATAGTGTGTCACCACTAGATCTTGGCACACGCACTTGTGGTTCATGTGCACAATGCAAGTATGTGGACAGATCAAGGTTCTTTAGGAACCCCAATGACGGTAGGTTATGGGAGATTAGGTGTAGAGCAGATTGCTGTACTAGGAATCTGGTGTATGTGGCTTGTTGCCAAATTTGTTTCGCGTTTTACGTGGGGAAGACCAACAGGTCTCTACGCGAAAGAATCAGGGACCATTCCTACTGTTTCATGAGATCTGACACATACAGTGCAATTGCTAAGCATAGAATTCAGAATGAGAATCATGACTTTTTGTTTCAAGTGCTACAAGTATTGCCAGTCAGGATCAGGGGTGGTGATTTAGTGAATTCCACTGAGTTAGCAGAATCCGAGTGGATTCTGAGGTTGGCTGCCCACCGTGGACGAGGTCTGAATGACTTCGTACCGCTTAAGCCCAAATTAAAAACTAGGTCTATCAAGAACTAGGCCTATTGTCAATCAGATCGATTCACTCTGATCTTATATTCATTAGTAATTGTGCTATTGTCATCATTTTATTTTTATTTTTGTCATGTTTTGTATATTATACTATGTATTTATTAGTGTAAGGTTGTACAGTTTTTTATATATGCAATATGTATGAATAGAACATATTTATGTTATGTAACATTGTTTTTTTTTTTTTTTTTTTTTTTTTTTTTTTAGTAGACAGGTTTATTCAAGATGACAGGAAATGATGTATGTTTCAGCTGTAGGTCTAAGGAAATGATGTATTTTGAAAAGGGACATAAATTGAGGTTAGGTGCTTTTGAATGTATAACGTCTGAAGAAGAGGGAAACCTCGATAGCGCTAACGTTATTTGTTACGTTTTTGTTATTAAACGCTGCTTGTTTTTATAAACGCTTTTTTACTGATTTTTTGAAGAGTTACCACGCTACATCCAGTTGGGCTTTGTTCTTGGATATATATATATATATATATATATATATATATACACACATATATATACATATATATATATATATATATATATATATATATACATAGTATAACTATACATATATATATATATATATATATATATATATATATATATATATATATATATATATATATATATATATATATATATATATAGTATACCTATATATATATGTGTGTGTGTGTGTGTGTATGTGTGTGCGTGTGTGTGTGTTTGTATATATATATATATATATATATATATATATATATATATATATATATATGTATACAAAAAAAACAAACTCCTTGTAGACCTGAATAAAGGCTTGCAGACCAAAAGATATAGAATATATCAAAAACAAACAAGCGGAATGCAAGTCCAACCAATGGCTTCCACAGAAACACTTTTTATTCGACAAAGAACAGGAATAAAATGTAAGCGCTTTCACAGTGCATCCCACTGCTTCCTCAGACATATACATATTTGAAATAGTGCTTCCACTTTCATACTATTACCTTCAATCACTAATTTAAAACAGCTGCTCCATGCACTCTCTTCTTAAAGTCATATAATGCATGATCTAAAACATGTTGAATCACATGTATTCTAACAAAAGATACATCTAATATAATAAAAGCACTTCAATGTTAGAAAAGTATTATTTAAACACATGACACAAAACAGTACATATACCACATAAAATATGTATAAAAAATATATTACAACTCTAAAAACCTATAGTACATGTAAAGAGAAATATATCTCACCCCCCTTTTTCATACATGTGTTGAAAACAACAATACCAAATGGCATACTAATATATGTTAGTGCTTCAGGTGTCTACTCTTTAATATTGGCTTAATAGGGACCTTGTCATTCAGACCCTTCCCGGAATCAGCCCTAAGCCTGACTATCCATTTTGTTTCATTAGTTTCTATTCTGTTCCTCTCATCACCTTGTCTACTATCCATCTTATCCATCTTTATTATTATTATTATTTATTATTATCCATCTTTTTCAATCATGAAAAACTTAAAACTGTGCTGTTCTGTGGTGCTCTTCACATGCTTGGCTAATGCATTTGTCATGACCTGCTTGTGTATGTCATACAAGTGCTCCCTGATTCTATGCTTAAATTTTCTATCAGTCTTGCCTACATAGAAGCTTGACAGATTTGATAGGAGGCCAGATACACTATGTGCTCTGTATCACATTTCCCATTCACTTTGAACCAAAAGGTTCTATTTAAATCTGGATGCTGGCATTGTTTGGACGCTTCAGTATATCTTGGGAAAAATTGCATTTTCCACATACCTTAACCTCTCCCTCTCAGTTCATGTTGTTATATCTGGGGTAGCATAACAGCCTTTTAATATTGGTCATATTCCTATACACAAAATTAGGCCTAGTACCGACCATTGCTTCAATCTCTGGGTCCACTGTTAAAATAGACCAGTACCTCTTGAATATATCAGTGGCTATTCGTACATTATTGGCATATTTCAAAGACATACTATGGTTCTTATTAACCTTCCTTTCAGTCAACCCTTCTACCACTCTTTCAGTGAAATAAGGTTTCCCTTGTTCACCTCTATCATCTTTGACTTTTTTCTATTATATTCTTCACTTTACTTGATATCCTCTCTATACAAACTTATCTTGTAGGCTAGAAATTTCAATTTCAATGTCTTCAGGTTTCGCACACAGGCTAGACAACCTTGTCCCTTGCCCCCTTACAATGTTATCAAACACATGTTGCGGGTGCATGCTTGTTCTATGGAGATATGCATTTCTATAGCAATCTTTCCTGTATATACCTGTCGTGAGTTTGCCTTCTTCAGTAACACTGATTTTAATATCAAGAAACTCTGAAAGCATGGTGGAACTTTTCATGGTAAATTTTAAAAAGCTAGGCCTGCTGTTCAAAAAACTAAAGCATTCAGCTAATTCATCTTCAGTACCTTCCCATATAAAGAAAATATCATCCACAAATCTCCTATAGAACTTAATATGACTGTGGAATCTACCTCTTATTATATGTTCATCTTCCCATACAGCCATAACAATGTTGGCGTAGCTATTGGCACAAGGTCTGCCCATAGCTACGCCATCCAATTGAAGGTATATATGGTCATCAAATATGAAGACATTATTTTTGAGGACAAGCTCCATCAGAAGTGTTACCAACTCTTTCTGTGTCGTATTCCCATCCCAGTAGTTATTGAAATACTGCCTTAACATGCATATGCCCTGCTGATTGGGAATCACTGTAAATAGTGATTGAACATCAAGACTCACCATAATATAGTCTGTAAATCTTTCATTTATGGTACAGAATTCATATAGATCTACTAAGAAATTCTTAGAATCTTTTAAAATGTATTGGTTTTGGTCAACCAAAGGTCTCATAACCTTTTCCAGGTATATTTATATATTTCCAGGTATATAGATATAGGTTCAGTACACCATCCCTTGCTTGAGACTATTGGTCTCATCGGTGGATTCAAAGGATCTTTATGCACTTTCAGCATACCTTGTATGACTGGTACCAATGCTTTGTCCACTACCAGGTATTGATATAGCTCATAATTTAAAACTCTCAAACCTAAACAGTCTTGTAGTTTGTTTCTAACTCTGTCCTGTATACCTACTATATCAATTTCTGATGGACAAACCGCCAAAGCGCTTACATTTTATTCCTGTTTTTTGTCGAATAAAAAGTGTTTCTGTGGAAGCCATTGGTTGGACTTGCATTCCGCTTGTTTGTTTTTGATATAGATATAGATAAAGATATATATATATATATATATATATATATATATATATATATATATATATATATATATATATATATATATATATATATATATATATATATATATATATATATATATATATATATATACATACACATATATATACATACATATATACATATGCACATAAACATACAAACACAAATGTGCGCGCACACATTATACACATGAAAGTAAATGTTTCACTGAGTTACTAAATTTATAGGAAGTCCACTTATGATATCTCCCATACCAGACTTTCTGACTTCTCTGTTTTGTTTTTTGTGCCTCTTGAGGATCCCTCTGCTTAAAAACTTATGCAGGCCTTATCCTAACTATTTTCATTAGGTGCACCAGGTGTGTGGAAGTGTGCATTCACATGGCAATGTGGGTTTACAAGTTACAAGGTTTGCACATATGTCCTGTCCATGGTCTAGGTTAGGGGCAAGCAAATGCCTTCATTGTCAAGATACCACCGAGGTCATAAGCATGGCTGCCTGAGTGACACTTCAGTTTGGACATCTTTTGCCCAAACACTGGGATAAATTTTCTGAACTAGAGCATGAATGTTCCATGGTAGCTATTTTTTGGAAATGGTGGCAAAATGCACATAGAAAGAAAAGAACACAGGTAACAGACTACTTCATCTTTTTGTACCCCTCCCCCGATAGGCTCTACCTGTAAACCAGTGCTCTGTGTACAATAGGATTTTTTAAAAGTGCAGATTGTGTGAACATGCCTCGGTATATATCCATTCTATTTTTATTGCAACATACATAACACAATAAAAACATATTAGTGATGGTCTTTTGACTGGAACTGTGGTTGAAAGGGTCATATTATTAAGAACACTATTCAAAACTTGCTTCATTTTCAGTAGTTTGTATTATAGTATGGAGTTTTAAAAAAAATGAAGAACTGCTTTTGACTATGTATGGAAAGTTCTGATATGGTTTGCTGGTTCGATCTTGTTCAAAAATTGTGTTATTAATGTCATTGATTAATATATTTATCTGACTATGCAGGTTTGCTAGTATAGTTAATCAACAATTACTTGCCACAAATGCAGGCTAAATTGCTTGACAGTTTTGGAACTTAACATTAATACAGTCAACCAACTTAGAAATTCAGGGCTATTCATATCCGCCATATTTCTAGACCTGTCCAAAGCATTCGATATGGTAAACAACAACAAACTGGTCAAAGTCCTCTCCTCCCTATACCTTAGTACTCCCACTGTTACCTGGTTCCAAAACTACCTATCAGACCAACAACAGGCTGTACTGTGGCAACATCACCTGTCCACTCTCCTCCCAGTATCCCTAGGTGTCCTATAAGGCTCGATCTTAGGACCACTATTGTTCTCCCTCTTTACCAACAAACTCCACACCTCTACTCCCCAAGCATCTGTGATACAATACGCAGATGACTCAACCCTCATATGCTCTGCCCCCACCATACAGGACCTCCACACCATAACCCAGAATTCATTTCTATCATTAGAATCCTGGCTTACCAATTCTCAACTCATTCTAAATCCAAATAAAACCAAACTCCTCCTCTTCTACTCCTCAAGAACACCTACAACACTCCCAGTTTTCACCCTAGAGTCCAAAAACAAAACTATTATTAACCCTGTGACACATACCAAACTGCTAGTGGGCAAAGTTGACAACATTCTAAAATTTGATATCCACATAGCCCAAACTATCAAAAAAGCTCATAAAAAATTAGGCCTCCTTTACAAAAACAAGAAATTTTTAACCAGTTCTACAAAAGCTACCATTGCCCAGTCATACATCCTGTCAAACGTACTCTATGCCTCCCCTATACTAACCGACCTACGCAAATCAGACCTTACTAAACTAGACTCATGTTATAATAAAATAGCCAAATTTGCTACAAACTCCCCCTACAAAACACACCATAGCACAGTCCTTAGACAACTAAACTGGCTAGAACTTCCTCAGCTCCTCCAGTACAAGCAACTAACCTTCACCCATAAAATACTCAATGAACCAGATAAAACCTCAGCCTTTCAAGATCTCATACAACCATACACCACCATTAAAACACTCCATTCCAGTGTCAAACTCCTAGTTAAATCCACCAAAGCTAACAACTCAGCTGGAGAATCCTTATTCTCTAACATCATTCCTAAAATATGGAATAAACTACCCACTTCCATCACTTCCATCTGCACCATAGCACAATTTAAAAAACTTCTATTTAATCACTTAGAAAAGTCCTCGCTTTGCTCTTGCTACCGACCTGACTGACTCTATATCCTCTATTTTTTATACACACCCTCTGACTTTCTTTAGATCTACACTTTACAGTACTATCCTATTATGCCTTCATCCTTCTCTATATATACTTACTCCTTTACCTCAAATCATTTCAAGTCTTCCTCAAAAATATCATATTGTGCTTTCTAATATATACGCTAGTCTAGTTTATATAATACCATATACTCTTTGAAGTACAGATTTTGTTAAAATTGCTAAGGTGTCATCTCTTTTGGTTATTTATATTTGCAATGTGTACTTTCATGGTTGACCTATACTCTGTAATTTTCTTGGGGTATAATGTTTGTTTGTTTTCTATATTGTTGGAACTTTTGTCCCCAGGCCTCTGCTGAAAGTGGACCTGTGTCCAGTCGGACTTTCCCAGTAAACAAATGTTAAATAAATAAGTAAATAAATACATAAATAAATAAATAAAATAATGATCTGCTATGTATTAAAGAGAGCAATGTGAGTTAAACTAGAGTTGCGGAACATTATTCTTAAAATAATATCTTATTATGACTCTATTGACTTGAACATACTTTAATATACAAGTAATGAAAGGCCTACTGTTGTGTTACTGAGATAAATGTTTTCTAGAAAATCAGCAGTCTATAAAGTCACATAAATTGATCATTGTTACATTGTATGCATACTCAGAAAGTATTATCAATATAATAAATCAGAAAACATCCTGTTTTATTTCTACCTTTTCTTCAGAGGTCTTGGTTTCTGTTTCAATTTTTTCCTCTTTTAAAGAGCTGTCAATGTTGACCTGAGGAAGGAAAAGAAAACAGGAAAGATTATTACATTTAGAATTATACTCTTTTAATGGTCACTAAGTTATTAAACAATCAGTCTAGATAAAAAAATTCGAACTGCCTATTATGTAGCATGTTAAAATAATAGCGGCTCAGCATTATTTGTTACTATTTTCAAAAAAGCACATTTATTTTCAGAAAACGTACTGCTACATTTAAAAAAAAATTGCAAAACAGGAGTGCAGAAATTTGGGAGGGGGCTATTCAGAAAAGAACAATACCGAGCCAAGCTGTATTTTTTTTAATTTCCTTGTTTCATGGAATGTGGCTAGATATGTCACTAAATTTGTGATATTGTTGACAGCTTTGGAAAAGGAATGTTTGCTGTTCCAGAGCAATAAATGTAAAAATTAAAATATTGAAGCATGATAGCCTTGTAGCATGTCTCCAGTCTCTGTACTTTGAGCAATGCAGAGTTCTGTTATTAGTGTAAATGCTGTTATGACTTTGTAATGATACTAGTAATTCTGTATGAACTCAACAGTCAAAAAAGTGCATTTTCCTTTCCTTTTGACTCTGTTAAACTATTTATGCCTTAACTTCCATTACGATTGAAGCCTGTGGCAGATCATCACTTGTACTTAAAAGAAAATGGCACAAAAATGAAGATTGTTAGAGGAAGTGGATGATTATTACAGATCCCTTGTACTGTTACTATTGACAAGGAGAACAAGACATCTACGTCATGTCATGTGGTTCAACGCTTAAGGATATCACGCTTGAGCAGATGATGAATATGATAAATGTGTTCTAAAGTTATCGTGATGGGGTTTTCTCCCTAAAAATACAATATTTTAAAAACATCAAAGCTTTATACCTTGGTCATAAATGTACACTCATTTTTCCACATATGAAGGTTACAATGTAGAATAAAACTCAACATTCTGACATATAGGATCTTTCTCTCAAGTATCCAAACAAACTGTATGGGCGGCCACAGTGGTGCAGCGGTTAGCGATGCCAACTCAAAGCAAGAGGTTCTCTGGTTCGATCCTCAGCTGGGGTGCCTTCTGTGTGGAGTCTGCATGTCCTCCCTGTAGTCGCGTGGGTTTCCTCCGGGTGCTCAGGTTTCCTCCCACATCCCAAAGACATGCTGTAGGTGGATCGGACGCACTAAAATTGGCCCTAGGTGTGAGTGTGTGCATGTGTGTGCCTTCTGTGGAAGGTTGGGCGCTGGGCTGGCAACTCGACACTGTAAAACTCCACTGCCAATCATGAGCAGACAGGTGATCTGCTGTGGCGACCCCTAATCGGGAAAAGCCAAAAGAAGAAGAAGAAAGATCCAGACAAACTGTATAGGGCCAGAAATGACAGACAGCATTCTGCTG
This sequence comes from Protopterus annectens, assembly GCF_019279795.1. NCBI lineage: Eukaryota > Metazoa > Chordata > Ceratodontiformes > Protopteridae > Protopterus > Protopterus annectens. Next base: position 1,116,553,082 of record NC_056744.1, on the reverse strand, counting down.
TACACAGTCAAAAAAGCAAACTCTGACAAGGGAATCTGATGGCAGATCCTATTAAAAGATCCCCTTCAATAGGAAGTCTGCTTTAAGGCAGAAAAACAATGGTCTTATGTGGCAAAACATTAATACTTCATTCCATCTGGCACTAAGGCTCTCTATTGCCAAGCCCACATAATGTCTATCGTGCGGTTGTTTTGATTCAGATATAGGAGTCAAATGACCACCTTTCAGAGGCACTCTTATTAGGAATAAGGCCCAAGAAATGATTTCTGAATAGGCAAAGAAGGAGAAAACAGAGACAAGGAGTAAGAAATTAAGATTTTTCTAAACTAATCTAGGATATTTCATAAATTCCAAAATTCCCGTACTTCATAGGAAAAAATAAATCTTTCCAGCAAAAGAAAGGAAAAACTGAGGCAACTTTCAAATCCCTCCTGATATTTTGTCACTATCTCAATATGATCAAGTCCATAATTTCCTCGAGCAACTTGTCCACTGTGGCAAATGACAAATTAATTTTTGAACTAGTTTATTCAGAGTATGCAATAAATTCTCGACTCTCCCATCATTGTACAGCATTCTGGAAACCACACCAACTTGTGTCTTTTTCTGGTCATGAAGCAAATGCAAAATTCACATCTGGTACACATTAATGATTTTAATTCTTAGCTTGATTTGAACTTAGAATAATAGGTTTAGAAAGTTGAAAATAAGTGTTAACCCAACTGATTTTCTCCCTTAGTCTCTGATTCTGATATGCATATAGCAGATGTATAGATGATAATATAAAATATTGTATTGCTGTCTATTTGTTCTGACATTCCACCCAAAAAACTTAAAAAAAATGTGACAGACAATTCACAAAGGCAAAACAACTAGCCCCCTCCAAAATTATGGACTGGATTTTGTTAAAATGTTTGTCTTTCTCAAATAACATGGGTCCTACAGAACTACTATGGACTTCGCAGCCCTGAAGAACTTTGTTGAAATCCAGAAATTCAGAATGATCTAAATTCCCTTGCTGTTATCAGTGATTTTTCATGAATCATTGATGATTCAGCATTGACAAGGAAGAAACCTGTTTTAACCTGTTTTCACATCTCCATTCACCTATCTTACATTCTAGGTGATGATTCATCATTTGAATTCTCAATTCTAAATTTTCACCTTACAACACTGAGAGCTTTAATAAAATATGTAACTCCACTGTTGTCTTACATAAACTCAAAGGTCATTCATTCATTCTCATACTGAATGAGTATGTATAGATTTTAAATTATCCCCAGCAACCCATTCATTAGAGGTCTATTATCAAGTGTTAGCAGCACAATAACATAACAGTAAAATGGGAAACCTCACGAATAAATCCAACATAATCAGTTTAGTTTCCAGATACAGTCCGATAGAAGATGTTCCTTACTCAGGACAACACACAGAGCCTGTCTTAGGTGAACTGGTGCCTAGGTGAAAAGGCTCAATGGCACCTCCCCAAATTCTTCACAGATTTTTTTGTCTATGTAAGAACTTCTTTGAGAACAGAAGAATACCAGAGGCAACTTGCAATGTACTGTTTGTTCTTTTACAGCAGTATTTATAAGGGTAGCTAAAGTGACAGCTCACTAGTGAGACAGGCCAAAGAGGAAAGAAGGAGCCCTACTCTTTGTCACTAGGAAATTGAATGGCACTTAGAATTTCGAACCTGAACCTTTACCAGCATCCTATCAAGGAGGCTAGATATAGGACTAAGAAGGGGAGATCTGCATTGTCTTACATTGCTCTCTCTTGTCTGAGTTTGGGTTATCTCATCAATGGAATATATATGCATACAGTTTGGGGCATGGTTTTTGTGACTGGTCACCTTGTAATTGTCATTCTTTTGACTAGTGACAACCTAAGGATTGAAATTGTGTTTATGTTTGAATAATTTAGTGTTAATTAAATGCACTATTGCTAGTCATAAAAGCCAGATGATGCTCAGTCATTCCAAGCCCACACAGACTTCAAAATGTAAGAGAAAAACATGAAGAAACCTGGCAGACTTTGAAGAATGTGTGGTCAGTTTACAGCAGCAGCAAATCCAATACACCTGCTCAGAGTAATCCAAGATGTACAGAGTGTCAGGAAACACAGTCTTTAGTGCATGCTATGCTTCATCAATATCATTAGCAGGCAAAAAAGCTGACACTATAATTCATTAATAGATATATGTGATTAGCTGACACTATAATTCATTAATAGATATATGTAATTAGCTGACACTATAAGAAGTAATTAGCTGACACTATAATTCATTAACAGATATATGTAATTACACTTTTAGCATAAAAAGAAACCATGTCACAGATTTGGAGTTTATGTCACAGGTTTTGGCAATAGTGAAAGTAACCTTTAAGTCTGGTACCAGAAATGGTATGCCTCAAGCTTATAATTACTATAAGTTCAGAATCACTCATTACATAATTAGGTACAGTAATCCTTTGTAAGATATCACATATCTAAGATAAGCAGTGCAGAAATGTACTGTATGCTTTGTAAAATATGATAGCTATGAACCCTTAACAAAGATGCAAACTCTCAGTCCAAAAACAGTAATGATCCTATATAATGTATATAACTGGAGACATGCCTTGGTGTGCATAAGAAAAGTCCTGTGAGAGCAAAGCCTTTGATGTAAAGAAAAACAAAATATATTTCTAGTATCGATAATAAGGATTACAATTAGTATTACTCTTACTATTACTATTATTACTCTCGTCTTTACCGTTCTCCTACCATCACTCCTCTGTGGTGCTCCCCTTTTCACCAATATCCACTCCACCCTAAAAAACAAGCTTGTATCATGTTACAACAAGGTAGCCAAGTTTTCAACCAATGCAAACACTCTTCCCATCATTGCGTTCCCTTAGAAATCACTCAGCTGGCTAGAACTCCCACATGAGCTAACCTACCTGCAGCTCATCACAGCTCACAAAATAATTTTCAACCCTCAGACTGCCCTGCCCTCTCTTCCATCTTAACCCACTACCACCCAAATAGACCACTTGGATCCAAAAAGCAACTTCTTTTGCAAGTAGACATATCCAAACCTTCCGGTGGCAAATTGCTTTATTCTTTCTCTATTGCCAAGCATTGGAACATTTTCCCATCAGGCATCAGAACCTTCAGTAGTATCTCTTCCTTCAAAAAATCTCTGTGGCATCACCTCTGCACCCTATGGCAGTGCAATTGTCTGACCTTTCACCCATACATAACCTAAATATCTATTCTAAATCTCTTTCTACTCAAATTTACACCCTTACCCCTGAAAACTTTCATTTTTCTAGTTAAAACAACTAGTTTATCTCTGTTTCCTATATTAACCCTCACCCTTTCATCTATCCACACTTCTCTTTCCAATCTTCTGCCTGTAGTACAAGAACATCTTCAATATACAGCCAAGATACCTTTTTCTTCAGTATACTACCCTTAGAGTACTATAGTTTAATCACTTTACTAGTTTGTGACTCTTATCCACTAGACATCTGCACATATCAGGCATTTGCACATCTTAACTTTTGTATATTACTGTCTGTTTTGCAATATTGCTTGCATATTCTAATTGTTTTATTTTTGACTATTGTATATTACTGTCTGTTTTGTAATATTGCCTGTACATTCTAATTGTTTTATTTTATATTTTATGTATTGTTATATTGTGGAGCTTTTCTCCCCGGGCCTCCACTATAAACGGGTTCTTTTGGCCCAGTGGACTTTCTCAGTAAACAAATGCCAATAACTAAATAAATAAATAAATATTATTATTGTTAATACCATTGTACATACTATATGTATTGTTTGCATAGTGTCATTACTGTAGATTGATTGCATATATTGATTCTTCGTTCATGCATTGCCAAGTATTAAACTTTCTAAATTTCCATTTTATAAATACATATATTTAAAACATATATATATATATATATATATATATATATATATATATATATATATATATATATATACATACATATATATATATATATATAAATAATGCATATATAAAAACACTGAAAAGTTGAGTGTGTGAAGCCACATCACTTCAAAGGCTTGTTTTCCTAACAAAGAAGGCGTACTTTGAACATTTGTAGCAGTTTATGCTTTCATCACAAAAAGAAAGCTGACAAAGTGGCACCATTATAGGGAATGGACTTCAAACAATACATATCAACTGGACACTATCCTGCTCTGAGACACTGTGTCAAAAGGTCCAAAAAGGCAATAAAAATCACAGAATATGGAATGAGAACTTAGTATTCATAAACCCAAAACTTTCTCCCTCAAAAATATATTTTTGTCAATGAGCAGTAAACTTAACAGAGAGAAACAAGTTGTTTCTAAGGTCTCACACTTAAAAACAGTTTTGTGTCAACAGCGGGAATCAACTCACAGCAGAAAGAGGACAAAGAAATTACAAGTTTTCCCTCCTTTTTAAAGAGTTGTATACTGCACAGACTTCTACGGATGTTCAGATATTCACTCAGCTTTTTTTCTTCAGCCATACTTGAACAGTTATACCTGGACATTCAGCCATTTCTGCCATTCGGCTAACATACCATCAGAGTGACTCTAAATGAGTTTTGATGGCTATATCACCGAGGACTGCTGTATAGTCACACTCTGACAAAGGAACTAAAAATTGGGATATTTCATCTTGCTGATTTCAGGCCTTGACCATCCGAGAGATGATCTATTTGTTGTGGGGTAAAGAAAGTTTACATTAAAAGATATCCAACCAAATTCTGACATGGATAAATAGACATTTGCCAGAAAGACAACCATGGATTTGTAGTTATCTTCAGTGTTCTAGATTCACCCTGAGATTAATCACAGAAATCGGGACAATTTTTTTAAGAGTTCATCAAAGACCAAAGGCCCATAACAAGAAAACTGTGGTAATCAGAGTGTTTGGATGAAAAATACACTTTGTTTGGACTTAAAAAAAGGAATTGCACCTTACTGATTTTGAAGTACACTACAATAATATATGTGATTTTCTTTCTGACTTATTCATGCTGTACAACACTTTTAATTAATGTGCATTGGTATTTAAGCTATTCATTTATTTTTAATACTATAATAAATTCTGCTTTTATACAACCCCAACCTGGTGCATGCTAACAATTTTAATTCGTAGCTTGATTTCAGCTTAGAATAATAGATTTGGAAAGTTGAAAATAGGTATTAATCCATCTGATTTTCTGCCTTAGTCTTTTATTCTTGATATGCATGTAGCCAGATGTATAGCTGATAATATAAAATATTGTATTCCTGCTTATTTGACTAATATTTCAAGCCACAAGACAGAAAAATGACAGACAATTCACACAGATTCTGCTCTGTCCAAATAACCACATGAAAAGAACCGGAAGAATCATTTCTAGCGCTGCAATATAAAATTATCATTCTGAAAATCAAGTTAGCTGGTGCTATACGTGGCTGGATATAGGACAAATACATTTTGTTCTACATGAATGTATACCTCATGTCCATCAGAGGAGATTTTAATTAATTTTGAAAAGCTCTTGGAATGATTTCAGTGTTAATGGGATGTAGTAACTAGTTTGGCAATATTAGTTGAATACAGGGAGTCTCTTGCACTGTTGTATACTTTTAACAATAGTGAGAAGTGATTTATCTCTAGAAAGCACTGTCTGAGGAGTATGGTTAAATGCAGTTGCTTAGGAATGGGCAGTTTTTGGCCTTATGAAGATGTCTGTGTACTGTTGTGGGGGAGGTGTGTTAATTTTAGCTCTTTGAATGTCCCACAGGGTTGTCCTCTGAAGTGCAAGTTATTGGAAAATGTTGCACCAACTTGTTTAAATGTGTGAATTGAAGGTTAGAAAAAAATAGGTGCAGCATATAGGAGAGATGGGAGTGAGAAAGCAGTGGTTATACATTTTATAGTTGTCTCAATGAGATTCATTCTAAATGTATATATGGATCCAAGTTTTTTTTTTCTTACAGCTTTATACAGCTTTTACAGCTTGTGATATGTGGAGGTCTGGTTTTAGTTACTATGTATGATGGTGCTTAGTAGTTTTGCCTGAGTTACCGGTTCAGTACTGGTGTTGGGGGAGGTTAAGATGAAAGATGCCTTTTGTGTAGACAGTTGTTTGGGACTAAAGAGTATCAGATTGTTTTTTAGGATTTAGTAGGAGTTATAGTTACTGAACCATGACTTGACAAAGGAAAACGATTCTTTTGGGAGGTTCTGTAGTTTTGTCATAGTTTTAGCATGCAGACCAATGTGGAATCATATGCAAATGTTTAGCCGCTCTATGGAGATCATTAATGAAAAAGTTAAAACATATAGGGTCTAGAAATGATCCTTGTGGAACTCCTATGTTTATGGGGAGGAAAGAGAAGTCAGTTTACCATTTTACTGCTTGTACTCCATTTGATAGCTATGAAACAATGATCTCAGGAATTCATCAGCAACGTCTTCAAGTACATGACAGCCCTTCTATTACATTTTTATCTCAGCTTCTTTCTACTGTACCAGTGATATTTGGCGTTGGTGTCCTTGTTACAGATGTATACACAGCCATCAACACTAAGCTTTTGTCGCCTGCATTGACTAAATCCTATAACTCCTACCGCAAACACTTCAGAAGAACTATAGTTTCCGGTCACCATCTTTTGCATTTGAAGACATTAGAAACCACATCTAATAAATATGTGCAATGCTTCCAATATACATTTTTCGTGACATCCCACTTATTGCTTGTGGGCTTTTGCACACTAAACCGATATTAAATAGTTTAGCATTGGCACCACCATTATGTATCAGATACCATTACAAACCTGATGGGCTTTATCTTTCTCACCCCCCCTAAATTCCTGCTCTTCTTCTCATTCACCGTCACCATCAGCTACCATATAAGTTCATTTCTACTATTGCTAAAGTCAACATTATATGAATTCATTTAGAAATGTTGCTTCCTTGGCCATTCAACATCATGTGTACATGATAGAGCAATGGAAGACCACATATTAATACATATATATATATATCTATATATATATATATATGTGTGTAATCATTTTTTTGAGCCTAGATAGATCAAGATACAGTTTGTCATACTCGATCTATTGAGTCCTGACTTGTTGAAAGTTCAAGGATGTGTCCTCTAGGGAGGGCGTTAGAAGTATGGTTCTCCCTGCTACAGATGCTCAATGTACCAAGTTTAGTAGCTCAGGTACTTTGAAAAGTACCTTAATCTATCTTGAACCATATATGTTGATAGATCGCTAGATACAGATAAATAGATAGACAGCATTTTATATTCTACCTTATTATACTGGTGCTGACTAATTATGAAACACTGTGAATTTATTTTATTATTACAGCTCTGTTACTTACTTTCTTTGTATTTTGGTTAGAATTAATGAAACAGACATGATTTTTTCATGGTTTTTGTTTTCCACTATCCTTAGGGGATAGGGGATAATTTTAGATTATACCAATTTCCTTGAGTTGGTGCAGTCTATGAGCTGGTATGTGTAAGCAAAGGATATGGATGTCGATGGGGCATTTGCTCTCTTGCAAAGATGCTTAATGTAACTTATTTTTGTTCATTTATTCTCCTACATTTTCATATAGTGTGATGTATTGTTTTTTGCAATGTGATAGCCTCAATATAATATTCTCCCATAATCTGCAACATGATACAAGAGTACTGCCATAAATTTACAAATACCCAGAGGAATTACACACAGACATGGAAAGATCATAAAAGTACCACATAGACAATAACTGGAGGGTAGGACTGAATACCAGGGACTTTACCTCTGTGCTCTTCTTACTACAATAATACCAGATTCCACAGTCTCTTGGTGTGCAAGGAAACTATAAACCTAAATATAAACAGCAACCATTAATTCTGTATCTTTGGTAGTCTTAAAGTTGGATTAAAGGGAATTTAAAAATTCACGTGTGGCATTGTTTGTTATACTCTTGTAAATTTAAATTTTATGCATAGTTAATGTCTTGGTATAGATTTGATATAGAGAGAGAATATCTTTCTCTACCACAGTGAGTTTTCTTTGATTGCATATGTGCATCTATAAATATCAAGAATTTTCAATTCACTGGAAGCCATTAGGATCTGTATGAAACAGTGATATAATGTACTAAGCCAGTCACAATCTCTCTTTTGTCACATTTTTTTCTTTTTTACTGTTTATTAATTTGATAAATGTGTTTGGTGGATAATTACAAATAAACCCTTTCATGGCACACATTATGTCACAAGTAAATATAGGGATAATAAATATTATAAAATTTAAATTCATAGTCCTAAAATACTATAGTTCATAAAGTGAAGCACACACTTGCTATATTTTAGTATTGTAGTGCAATAACAGTCTTGACAAATGGAAACTTTCTGAAGTCGGATTATCAAATAATACTAAAAGGCTTTCTAGACTTCTTCCACTGGTCATGCCTGTGAGATTAAGAAATGTAATGAAAGAATAAAGAAACATTAAGTTCTAATATCGGCGGAGTGTTAAAAATCAGGGCGTGTAGGACAAGTAAAATAAACAAAACACTCCCAGACTTATCAAGGTAATGCTGTTACTTTGTAAACATTGCAGAGCATCAGCAGCTGCACGAATAGCTTAAGTGAAATAAATACAATAAAAACTGAGAAAGAAATTCACTGATGCTCAAACATAATTTATTAATATTATTTTAAAAGAATTTTACCATGTCAGTTAATAACTGGTAGTCATATATTAATGTTTTGAGGCAGGTGACTATTTCTACCAATGCCCCTTCCTCTATTTAATGATCTGATGTTGGGAGTATTTCTTGGTCCTGCCAAGCTACATAAAAATAAATAAATATGAGAACTATAAGTGGTAGCCTGTAATTAGACATCAGAAAAGAGTAGGTTCATTCTCTGTGACTCTCAGGACTAAGGCTATAGGCATTAGCACTGCTTAGCAAACCAGATTTCCCAGGCTGCAAAATATCATCCCCATCCCAAAATAAACCACACTATTCCTCTCAAGACCATTGTTGCCATAAAAAGATCCTGCAGGAACATTAAAAATGGCCGCAGGTTTCTTTTCCAAATGTCATCTTTAAGAAAAGAGCAGTGATTGATTTCACCACTTTTATTTGTTTATTCTAGTTCATTGTACTATCGTTTACATATTTTGGCTTATGCTACAATAGCGTGCCTTCCGTGAGTGTTAAAATGAGTACACAGTCAGTAGATGCAGACAAGAGCATTTCATAATTATTTTCCAGTCTGAGCACATGTATGTTAGCTCAGTACAAATTGTACATTTCAGCTGTCCTTGACTTTGCAGAAAGTCCATGATTTTGTCTCATAGTTTTCCCCTGGTTCCTATCAAATAGTCGAACTTCTGCAAGATCGAACCTCATATGGTCAAGACCATAAGTTCAAATTTGCAGAAATTCGAGTGTTTCAGTGGAAATCTCTGTAAGGGGAGGTTTCCATTTTGTTAATGTGGTGTGATCTCGGAGTTGGTATATTTAAGTAGTGGGGTGGGGTGGGGGGGGTGCACCCCTCATGTGGGGGGTTCTTGGGGCTTGCCCCCCTGCTTACAACAGTTTATTTTGTTTTGTTTTCTTCTTTTATTTTTTATCCATAGTCAAAGTTTTTAACTTTGAACAGGATGGTTCGAACATTCCAGACAAAACTAACAAATATAGAGACTTCTCTAAATGACATTGAAGGGAGACTCAAATATGAAGAATTCCAAAAAGAATTTCTGCTTAAACAGAATATATGACTGCTTAACAAAATAGATGACTTAGAAAACAGGAAAAGGAAAAACAACATAAGGATCTTTGGTCTGCCTGAAAACACTGAAGGTGATGACATTTCATTCTTAGCAACCTGGATTCCTGAATTTTTAGACTTGAAAGAGAGATTTTCATTTGGAATTGAAAGGGCACAGGAAACCTACTTCTAATGCAACAAATACTCCACCTAGATCCATAGTTATAAAATTTCTTTCATTTTTGTACAAGGAACTAATATTAACATCTACTTGGAGAAAATCACCCTTAAAATACAATCAAAGCCTGATAAGGTTTGACAATGATTATTCATCTAGAATACTAGAACAAAGGAAAAAAGTCTGGCCAATAATAAAACTGTTGAAACAAAACAACATTAAAGCACAGCTGGCCTTTCCAGCCAAGATAAAAATACTTTTTGCCAATGAGATGAGAACCTTTAATGACTTAGAATAAGCTACTATATTCATCAAAAACAACAACATACTGTCTATCCCAGAAGAAATGGAATGGATGGCCCCTACTCTTAAAAGAATAAAATAAACAAATCCTTGGACTGATACTAGAAAGAAGAAACAAAAAAAACTGATTCCAAGATAGCTGTCCCAAAAAAATAACTCTTACAACTACATCTCTCAAAGTATCAACTGATATGGTACATCACTTGAAATCTGTTTTTATTAAAAAAAAGGAGGGTTTCTTAAACAACTGAGAATCAGTAATGATTTATTCAGAATGTTCAATGAGTCCAATAATTCTTCGCAAACAAAGGTGGGTCAAGATGGGTTACAATTTACATTATATATTAGCCAGACAAAGCAACATATAATACAAACATAGACGTTTCTATTCCCCTACTTGAACTCAATCAATATTTATCTTGTTCATTTTTCATTGATTTTTACTTATAATAATTTAAGTAATTAACTAATTCAACAAGGTACCATTCATCAGAGTTCAGACTCAAATGTAACAAATTAACATCATATATAATAGCAGTAACAGTAGAGTGTTTTGAAAAAAAAATGCTGTCATGAAGACTAATGCCTTCTTCAGTTAAAGTATGATTTAGAAATGTCATGTATATCCTGGTTAAATAATAGTAGCAAGTTCTGAGTGCAAATGTCATCATTATTCTGTCTAAACATAGTTAATATCAATTATGGCAGGTATCACAGCTACGAGTGCTGTTTGATCAATCCTGATATGGTGTGTGCCGATGCAGCTGTATCTGGCAGCTAGTACAAATGTCATTATTATTTTGTCTAAACATAGTTAATATCAATTATGGCATGTATCACAGATACGAGTGCTGTTTGATCAATTCTGACATGGTGTGTGTGGATGCAGCTGTGTCTGGCAGCTGTTGTATGTTGCAGTTTTCATCTCTGGGAAGCTGTGGGTTGCAGCTTGTGATCGAGGTTTACTAATGCTTGTGTATTAGGAAGAGACACTTGGTATTTTAGCCTGGATCCAGGGGAAGGGGGTGGCTAAAACTGTGATTTGGCATGTTTTGTAAGAGAATAGTTTGTTTATACATCTGCTGAGTGAGAGGTGGGAAGGTTGGAAGAATGTGTTATCTCTTGTTGTGGCAGCTTGTTGGGAAGTTTTTTTTCTTTTTTTGATCTGTTTGCTCTCCATTGTTTTCCTGGCTGCTGACTCGCTGAAAGGGAAGGAATTTAGGCTTGAAGTTGCAGCAAAGTAAAACTTTGCTTCAGGTGCATTGTCAGCCTCTGGTATGCAGTACACAGACACAGTAACAGAAACAGATGCTCCCAGGTTGCTATGGTAATGGAGACAGATTGATGATAATGCTTAATGGCTGTGAGGAGCCTCCGAGATGATACTGAGCAATGAAGTTTTTTTTTTTTTAAATATAATAAAAGGGCTATTTTAAACCACATATACACATATTGATGGTCTCTCAACACTTCGTTTAGCACATTAAGTTGATTCTTGATAAAAAAAAAATAATAATAATAATAATAAGCGCAATTTTATATTTAAAATGTATTTTGGTCCAAACACATTAAGGACTTACATAAGAGTGGAAGTCTGAGTTATTGTGAAAGACCAAGAGGACTTGGTCTTGTGTAATACACTTTGCAGAGTTTGGGAGGTGAGCTTGCTCAGATGTGTTGGGAATATGGGGATAGCTGATCCTAGGGGTGTTTGGGGTTGCTGGGAAGTGCTAGAGAGTCATCGGATTTCCTTTGTGGAAATATCTGTCAGAATGGAAGGTGTGTTGAGTGGTTCACTGGCAGAGTGGCCACTGCATGGAACAGGCTGGTAAAATGGAACATGACAATTACTGGTTTGGATATTTTGCGAACATCCTGGAAACACATCACATGAACTAGTGAATGGTATTCTGGCAAAACTGGACTGGCATTGTTGCCCATGCTTGAAGTACTGATATGTGTGTATGTAAGGATGGAAATATAACAAATAAGAAACTAGAAGGGTCTCATAATTTAAAGTCTATAGATTGTATAAACATGCCTGGAAGGAACTAATAATAAAAATAAGCATTGCAGCTTGCGGTCTCTCAAATAACTAAGCAATAGCTAAACAAAACACACATAATAGTTATGTAATGTATGATTTTAGTAAATCTAGACATAAAATATATAATCGTCATATAAGATGAAGCAGTCTGCCGAATATAGATTTTAAAGACAGGATTTAATAACACGGACTTGTGTATAATAACACTACTGCCTTAACTTGTCATAAATGACATACACTACATTGAACATCAAGGGGAAGCATGACGATTTTCTTATATAAGTAAATATGCATAACAAGTCATGTAATTCCTTTAACTTGTAGTTTTTGTAACCCATCTTGACCATATATAATACTTAAGTGGTTACCAAGGTAACTAATGTTTTGTATATGACATCAAACTGACAAAGTTGTTCAAGATAAACACTAGAAGCCCGGACTTGAAATGCCACTGAATGTAACAATCATATTCTGAACAAATAGTATTAAATTGACAATAGACACTCAGTTTAATAACATGGACTTGTGTATAACAACACTATTGTTTTAACTTGTCATAAATGACGTGCACTATATTGAACATCAAGGGGAAGCATGATGATTTTCTCATATAAGTAAATGTACATAGGTCATATGATTGCTTTAACTTGAATTGTGGTTTTGTAACCTATCTTGATCATACATAATACTTAAGCTGTTACCAAGGCAACTAATGTTTTATACATGACATTAAACTGACAGTGTTGTTCAAGGGAAACAATAGAAGTCTGAACTAGAAATGTCACTGAATGTAACAATCACATTCTGAACAGATAGTAGTAAATTGACAATAGTCACTCAGTTTAACCTTTGCTGATTATACAAAATGGAATGTTGCCATTTAAATCTAAAAAACTTAAAGTATATGCCATAAAATGGCAATTTATGAATATGGAAAGGGAATTTGTAATCATTAATCACAATAAGTGAATTTGTTGTTTTTAACCTATAATTTCATTCATTTTGTACTAAGAAATGACAGACATGAAAATCCTTATGTGTAGGAAATGGGGGGAAGAGGGATGCACTGATAATTAAAATGCACTAACTTTCATCAATATTCACATAAAACAAATTTGATGCTTTATGTAAGTTAGCAACAAATAAAGTGATTTAAATGCTGGAAAACAATGAAATATAACTTCTGATATATCCAGTAAAATACATTGTATTATAAACATTAGGTATAAATATTATTCCCATCTATTTATATTAAGTAATACATTTTGAAAGACTTCATCAGTAAGGATGAATATGTTAAATAATTGTATGCTATAATCTTTTACTGAGTGTTTATATATGATACATCCTACCTTACTATGATTGAATTGCTTGTCATCTATCTTTCATGTAAATAGTTGCTTATACAATAAGTAGACATTTATATTGTATTAGTATTCTGTCTAATCTACAATAGTACTACATCTGTTCAAAATAATATAAATATTGCTTATTCCTATTACAAATATTATCCATATGATAATTCAATTTATGGAGCTCAGATGTTCTGGATTGTCAAGGTATGAGTGATAATCTGATGGACTTAGGTTTATCCATCAGATTAGGAATGATTTTCATTCCATGGCTAGTGTGGATTTTAGTTTTGTTGACATTTATTAATTTAAATGTGTTATTTCACAAAAACATTTTAATATGCCTGTCCAAAACATTACTTTATTGGTAAACATTCAAAGTATAAAACTGATAATTTCCTTTAAAAGCTCAAACATATACTTTATAGTTATCAGAGGAAAATGTGTAATAGTCAGAACAAAACAAAAAATACATAGTCTAAATAACCTAAAATGGATTTAACTTTATTATCTTTAAATATCAATAACTTAAACAATCCTAGCAAGAGATTAAATCTACTGAAATATTTAAAACTGAACAAAGCATAAATTGTCTTCCTTCAAGAAACTCATTTCAAAACAAATGACAATTACAAATGGAATCCTAAGGAATATATGATATTGGCACAATCCACTTATAAGACAAAAGGGGTAACAATTTTATGGAAAACAAATGTGATTAACCCAGAAATAATGTATAAGTATGGAGATGAAGAAGGCCTTATGGCATTAGTAATAGTTAAATATAATAACAGAATATGGACCCTAGCCAATCTTTACTGGTTTCTATGCATTGGAATAGGAACTATTAAAAAGCACTTGGATTTCATTTCCAAGAATTATAAAGGTAACTTAATATTCAGAGGAGATTTTAACTGTTTATTTGATATTTCTGAAATTACAAATAAAAGACCGCTGCATACATCTGATGTATCAAAATATTTAAACAAGTGGGTAGAATCATTTCATCTTGTAGATACTTTCAAATTTAAAGAAGATAAATCTGTGTTGTTTTCCAATTAAGATCACAGATTTGGTACCCAAACTAGAATAAATAAAATATTTACTGCCCATGACTTACACTCTAAAATCATTAATGTCTCAGTCACTCCCTGCCTCTTTTCAGACCACAAATCATTGATATTAAAACTTCAAAATGGGTACAAACCATTAATCTTTAACTCCAGAATTCCAGCATATATAACTAAAATTAAAGAGTTCAAACCCTGGTTATTATCTGAATTACAGTTCTTTTTAGATATTAATTACACCACAGAGATAAATAAAATAATGATATGGGACTCATTAAAACCTTACATATATTGTAAGTCCCTAACTTGGTATAAAAAATCAGAGAATGGGATTCTGAATTATTAGATCTACAATCCAAACTTTTGTTAGTAAAAGCTGAACAAAATCAAAATCATTTGGAGATGAAAAAGAAAGAAGAAGTATTAAACAATAAATACAATGAAATTCTAACACATACAACTAGTTTAGCTTTAGAAAAACTAAAAATTAATACCTTGGCCACTTCTCCCAAATATCTACATAATGTATCCACAAGAATCAAAATACAATCAAAAGCTAATAACATTAAAATTATCTTCCATGAAAAGAAAGGGAAAAATGTCTCAGATATAGGTGACATTCTTGATGCCTATAGAAATCATATATGGAACATTTCCAAAAAGAAAATATACATATTGATCAATTAAATCTAGATGAAAAATGTTATAATATAAAAAAAAAAATACCAGAAAAATTAAAACTAGTTGCAAGGATCCATATCCTACAAAGAAATTACAGATACAATAAAATAGGGTAAAAATAATAAAGCTCCAGGTATAGATGGCATAATTATGGAAATATATAAACTTTTTCCTTCAAAGATACTATTCTTCTTCCATAAAACTCTATCAGAAAATTCAGTCACAAGCTTTAATACCATCCTTTTGGAGATATTCCTTAATCACATCAATCCTAAAGAAAAACAATCCCCCAAACCTGTACCTCATATAAACCTATATCATTATTAAATAATGACTATAAGATATTTGTGACAATATTAACTAACAGAATGAAAATACCACTATCTAAAACAATAAATAATTATCAAACTGATTTATATATCATAGATACACACATGACAATATTAAAAGGATAACTTCTCTTATAGATTATGTTAATAAAGAAAATAAAGACACACTCATAATTGGCTTAGATATAGAGAAAGCCTTTGATTCCCCAAATTGTGACTATATATTCAAAATCCTAATGCTATTTGAATTTCATGCATCCTTTGTTCATCTCCTAAAGAATATATATACAAATAATTTAGCGTATGTCAAGTTAGGTCATTTTACCTCTGAATATATACATATAACAAAAGGCACTAAACATGGATGTCCCATGTCACCAATTTTATTTGCTCTGGCTATTGAAATATTGGCAGATTCAATTTGTAAAAATATAAACATCAAAGAAATAGATGTTTATGGACAATACAATTCTAAAGTAATGCTATTTGCTGATAACATATTACTAACATTAATACAAAAGAGACATTAGAAGAATTAGATATATTAATTGACAAATTTCACAAGACTTCAGGACTCCATTTCAATAAATCAAAATCAATTTTTTTTTTATTTTTAAATAAAAAAAGAACTGCAGACTAAGGGGGATCACATCACAGGGAAACAAGAATCTACCTTAAAATATCTAGGAATTAAGTTATGCAAGGATAATAATGAATTAGTCTAAAAAAACTACAATAATATCATCGATACAATTAAAACCTCTGTGGAAAAATGGAACAAAAGAATATTAACACTTGAAGATAAACTACAGTTAATAAAAATGGTTTACTGCCCAAGATCCTGTGGGTCTATATTAGAACACAGAACATTCAAAATGTCGAGTGTTCTAATATTAAACCCTACCAATTGAAAATACTAAACATCGAACATTCAAAACAGCAAATTTTTTCCTAGGGAAAAAATTTGCTGTTCCAAAACACATACACATAACACAAGCACACCAAACAAACAGCAATCCACACACATACACCTAAAGTCTTACACCTAACCCTACACTAAACTATACATACACCACTAACTATCCACTTACCTTAACCCAAACCCTAACCCTAAGGTCCGTCACTATCGAACAGTCACCTCACCCGCGCCCTAACCCTAACTCAACTACCCCACCCTAACCCTCACATCCACACAATCGCACACTTACCTGACTTGCGTCCTAACCCTAACTCACCTAATCTGCCCTAACCCTCACGTCCACACAATCGCACACTTACCTGAACCCGACCCGTAACTTTCCACCAGACCGCTGAAAATACAGAAGCAACAGAAATGGACAAGCAAATTCGTTCCCTAGGAAAAATATTTGGTTTTCTGTTTCTTCGATATTTTCAGCATTCGCTGAAAATGGGTCGATATTAGAACACTCTACATTTTAAATGTTCGATGTTCTAATATAGACCCGATCCTATATACAGCCTTGGCAATACAATTGCTACCAGAAAGGAATGTACTTAAAGAAATAAATTCATATCTAATAAAATTGTTATGGTTTCCCAAAAGAAACAGAATAGCTTTAATACATCATATCAGACCATGGAAACAGGGAGGATTAAACTTTCCTGATATAGAAACATATAAAAGCATCAATATCTAAAACAATCTCAGATTGGATAAGTCCAAATTACTCTACAAATTGGAAAGAATTACTAACTGTAATATCAATAAATGAATTTGATTTACAAAAAAAAATTCAAATAACAGATAAAAACAACTTGCTATAGCAGATATGCATTAGTATGCAATATAACATAACTAAACCCACTAAAATGTGCATGATTAATTATTACACTGACTTATTTAGGAAAATTATTAATGCAAATATAGATTTAAAAATCTGGTTTGATCTTTTAACACCATTTATAGTCACAAAGAACTTTCCAAATAAAATATATAGAGAAAATATTAATTCCTGGGAACAGAAATGATTTGTTTGTTGGCTCTAATGTATCAAAAAACTAAAAGTTTTAGATATGCAAGTAATAAAAAGAACATACAAAATTCCATAACAGGACTGGGTAACTTTACAGAGTATTCTGTCATATTCGCAAGATTTAAGTAGAATAATTAACAAGTCTTCATTTAAAGAAATACCTAAATTTACGAAATACATATATGAAATCATATATAATGACTTTGACATGGGAAACAGTATTTCAAAATTTTACAAAATATTGATAAACTATAAAACAACACTCAAAACCTCATATTGGAAATATATAACAAAAGGGCACTCAACACAGTTAACTGAAGATATTAAAACAAATATCTTATTATCGATAAAATATACTTCCTTTATACAATATTGGAAAGTTTTTAATTGGAAATGCTTGCACAGAGCATTCTTAATCCCAGACAGAATCAGGAAAATTAGTTATTCCATAAAAGGAATATGTTGGAGATATGAGCAAGTACACAATGCAGATTATAACCACATTTTCTTTGATTGTGTTAATATTAAGCCATTTTGGAATGGTATTAATAACTTTCTACAAGCTTTATTTAATGAATCATTTTATTTAACTAAAGCCTTGTATTATTAAATGTGAACAACGGTCCTCATTTGAATAGGTCAAACATCTATCTAGTATAGACCATACTTGCAATTTCAATTAAGTGTATAACAAGAAGATAGAATACAAACAGAATACCAACTTTGGAAGACTTCTACAGCCTACTGAAGACCACAGCAGTATTGGAAATTAAAATTAAAGAACTAAGAATTTATCCAAAGCCATTTATCAACAACCCTTAGGGAAAAGTCTTATCATTGACTGACACTATACAATAATTGATCAGACACTCTGATAATGGATTGGACATACTTATAAAGTACCTGTATACATTAAGATCTGTTATAGTGTCAGGCTGATGTAAATAGTGTACATAGTTATTTAAGTTATGTATAAATACTATAGAACTCATTCAAATGTATTTGAAAAATAAAAACAATTTTTGAGAAAAAAATGCCTATGCAAACAATTCCACTCAAAATTCCTAAACCTTTTGGATAGTGTTGCCTACATAGGAAACATACAGATATCCTTCCATTGTTTCTTTGTATATTGTCTTTGCAGTCTCATTTCCCAGTATTTTCTACCTTCTTCTGACTGATTATTATGGTTATCATGCATTATTTTGTATGTTCTTCTAATTATCCTTTTTTTTACTGTAACTTCAGATCTACACTCAACTATAAACTCAATGAGAGGTAGTCTTTAAATTAACACTGTCTATCCCCTATTTTTCCCTATCTCTTACTTTTGCCTATATTCTTATCAATCCTTGCTAGGGAAGACAGTCTCCAACTTGCAGTCCAAATTTCTGCTTGGCCTTATCTTACTCTATGACTTTTCCCTTCTAGTTATTTGATCCCAATAGTTTCATTCATTTGCAAATTTTCTCCAATAAATTTCAGCTCCCTCTTGCCTATTTTCTGTGACTATAGTTGCTGTCATTCCTAGTGGTAAAATCTCCTTTCTCTTTTCCCTTCTTTGATTTGTTCTCAAAATATTTTCTGCTAGTTTGAAAATGTAATAAAATTGTTACCATTCGCAAGTGCCTGCATTCAAAATCCTACTCTTTCATTATTTTATGAATTCCCACTCTGTTTCAGCATCATTTTTTCCCCATTTGCTTTGCAGTCTTTTGGTTGGGTTATGTATATGAGTATTAAGTGTGTAGCTCTAAAGTATACCTTCAAATCTGATAATCCTTAATCACCTTGATTTGGGGGAGAAACAACTTATCCCACTCACTTCGGTTTTGTATTAGAACATTACCCCACCAGATGCGCAGTAGCAAGGAGCACCCAAACCCCGCCCAGCACTCTGTGCATGGTGTTTATTTTGAAAAGTGCTTTGAATAAACATGGGAAAACCATCCTCAGAAAGATGAGTATGGTAAACATTGTAATTATTTCAATACAAAGCCTTTTTCTCCCTTATTTGCTGGTACCAGGATTTCCAATTTTGCAGTGATCAAAGGCTTCGATAAATTACATCTTAGACTAAATAATTTGGCAGAACGTGTACTTACAAATGCTGTACCGACCCAAACAGCTTTTCCTATTCAAACAAACACACAATATGCTGCATTTATACAAAAGTATTACATTATTATGCTGATAATTATAATTCTTTAAAGGGGAGGGGTGATAACACATAATATACTGCATGTATAAAAACTATTACACAGACTTAAAATTCCTATTTTGTAAAGGCGACCTTTCTGGGAGTTATTTTTTTTTTTGCATTTATTGATTGTGTTCATTTTCCCATTGCCTCTGAATATTGCTTGTTGCTTCATCTCCAGAAAAATGCTTAAAGAAAGATAGGGGGTGCAGGGTGCTTGCCCCCCTGCAAAAAGCAATTACTGCTCAACATTAAGCTAAAGAAAGTGGGGGGGTGCATGGGTTATGGGTATGGACTGCAAAATGGGAACTTGTGGATACTGCGTACATACTGCCCTTCTGACCCACTTCTTACCCTACAACACAGCATGTGGTTAAGTACAAAGTGACAAAGCAAGTCAGTCACCCAGGACATGCAGTGCTTTCGATGGTGTACTTATAAATGTAGAAAATGAGGATAACTTTATTTAATATCTGTTCTACATATTGTGTACTAAAAGCTGTGGTAACTCTAATTACAGATAACATAAAAAAGCACAAAGTCTGTGTTTAAAAATGGTCAGAGAATGAATATTCACAATGGATATTCACCATGTCACTGTATAATCTGCATGGCTTGTCACTCAGTCCTGTCAGTCATGTAGGCCAGGCCCGTTCCTGTGAGAAAATCGCAGTGGAGTATCGTTCTAATACAAAGCCCTCACTTTTTATCTTCTTAAATCAGTAATGCCAGGCATTAGAGTATCATATCTCTTATAGTTCAGAAAATGTATGTTATTGTAAAACTTGTTGTTCTATTAGCTTTTGAAGTGAATTGGGGTAATATTTAAAAATTCTCCTGATTTTTGGTCTTCATCCACCATCGTTTTTCCCCTTTTCCAGAATTTGTAAACAAAGAACATGAGAGGAGTGATACATATGCACGTGGTTTCTTAATGTTCAGACTACTCAAGCTTTAATGCATTATGAGTTAAAAGTCCCTGTACAGACCAGATAGACACCATCACTCAATTGTTGATTTGGTAAGGCATCACAGAGAACTGACATCACCACAGCTTATCTTATTTTTCTCTCTCTCAAAGGTCCTGTTAGAAATTATTTTCTCTTTTTAGTGCCTAGGCTCATAATTGTCAGGCTTTTACAGCTATAGTTCACCTTTTTTTATTACTGTGTGTGTGTGTGTGTGTGTGTGTGTGTGTGTGCGTGTGTGTGTGTGTGTGTGTGTGTGTATGTGTGATGGTTTAGTCTTTCACATTATAAGTCTTTTGTTAATATTAGTACATTCAGTGGGTAGCTACAGTTATTTAAAAATGATGCTTGGGTTTCATGGAAAACACCATCACAGGATGGGCACATTTAGTGCATAATTTGCTTCTTCAAAGTTCTAAATTTGTTTACCTGTATAATCCTAGGTAGCACAGATTACAGAATTCAAAAAAGTCTGTTGATCTCAGTTCCTTCTTGGCACTGAGAGGATCTAAACTTTCCATTTCAAAGCAAACTAAATGTTTAGCTGCTGTTAATATTAAGAAGATGCTTTAGCTTCTGAAGTACCCATGTATCTCTTTTCCAGAATCTGATGTGATTTCAAAAAGCAAAAAGCTTTCTGTGAAAAATATTCTCATTAAAGCTGTTGAAATGCCTGTGTTGTCTGTTACAGTTTAGCATAAACTGCAATCTCTTTCTGTTCTGTGCTTGAGGAGGATACTTCCTTTATATGAGATTCTAAGTCCACAATACCAAGTCCTATGAAGTCTAGGCAAGGCCACATTCTCATGGTGTTTGCTTTAACTATGACAAGTTTGTGAAGGTCTTCATTGAAGCACAGCAGAACCTTTCTGGTGCTTCTTTATTTTTTGTATTTCTGCAATAGACAGAGAGTTGACCATCACTGCTACTCCCCAAATTAAGATGTCACAACTTTCATTTCAACTTTCCATGTGTTTGTACTTGCCCAAAGATGCCAGTATTGACTGGTATGCAAACTTAAATTGGTTGCCAAAATATTGATATTAACTGTATTGCTGAGAGTCTTGGTTTGAACATTGTAATTCTGACATTACAGTTGGTCTTAATGATACAATGCTGATACTTTTGACCTCAGTGATAACTTCAGGAGTGGCTCTTGGGCTCAGAAAATCAACCCTTACTTGGGTTGCAATGTTTCCTGTACCAATGTGAGGGCCTTCAGTTTTGACATTTGGGAATCTGGCCCAGGTTGTTTTAGGGCTGACATAGTTGCTGTCATTAGTCTAAGTTTTAAGACAGCAACTATCACTGTCGAGGATCCTTCCCTGATCATATCCTGTGGTGATGCCAATTATGTTTAGTGCTCAGCTTGTAACTCTTCTTTAGTCTCAGGTCTCGTAGTCTGTCATTCATGGACGACAGGCCAAAATCCTTCTGCATCACACTCAGGCCATTTTTAACCCCTTAAAAATAAAGTCTTCCTCTTCTTTAGACTTTCCTTCTGTAAAGGTGGATAGAAAAGCTAAATCTAAGAGAAGTCATATGAATTTGGTTTCCAAATCCCCCACAAGTCACTGAGGAGGACATAAATGCCGTTCCATCCCCTTCTGATGGTTCCAAATTTGGGGAGGTCCTGGAGAGGCAGGGTTATGGTCTACTGACTGCATATCCTCCTCAGAACTGACAGGTTCATAGGTTCATAGAAGGTTACTAGGCTAATGGCATTAGAGCCCTTAAGAGCCTAGCCATATTTATTCTGAGTTGTCCTAATGATCATTGTTTAGGCAAGTGAAGTTCGCTGAGGTAAATGTCTGCACATTATGGACATGGACGCCACCCCAGGAGTGAATTTGTGATTACTCATCTATTGATCTAGGTTGCATTTGAAGAAGGTCAGGGAAAGGCTCTGTTTTACATGAACTGGAAGCTTGTTCCAGAGAAGTGTCAGTTTCCGGAATATGTTTCTATCCCTCCAGCATGATTGGTTCATGTCAGAGGCTAGGTTAAGATCTCTGGAATGAGTGACCCTCATGCAGTTTGATTTATGAATGTGTAGCATTTCTAGCAGGGCTGGGTCAGAGGCTGCTCTGTAAGCAAGGCACAGATCTCCCCATAGCAGTCTGTAGGAGACAGAATACAGTGACAGAATGTTCAGTCTTTCTGCACAAGCCTTGTTTTGTGCACCCTGTATTTTTTTGGTGAGAAACATCTGTGGTCTGTCCAGCTGTTGCATGTGTCTGTTGCAGTACATGCAAAAGGGAGCATTGTACTCAATTACTGGTCTGATGAGGGCTGAGTATAATGGAATTATAACATCCATAGATCTAGATGCAATGCCTTTACTTATGAGATGTGCCACATAGAAGGATTTCCTTACCACTGTGGATATGTGGTGATTGAAGTTTAGATCGCTATCAACCTGAGCACCCAGATCACCTACCACTGCGTCTACACTATAAGGGGTGTTGTCTATAATGTAATTAGCATATATTTATATATGCCATGTTCTGAAAACACATAGTGACATTAGTCTGTATCAATAAGTATATATGTTATTCTACATTGTCAAAAAAGCCCTTGAAGCTCTTATTTAACTCTGTCATGTTCCTGGTCATACCATTTCTTCTGACCTCAGTAAGATGGCAGCAGTATTTAAGAAGTTCAATACTATTCAGCCAGACAAATTCCACCCTAGGATGTTACCTTTCCTATTTAATTTGTTAGGTCATTAGTCCTTGATTGCAAAACAATTAATAAGTAATAACAGTACTAAATAGTAAAGAAACTGAATTATGTAGGTGCTGATAAGAAACAGAACAATAAAAGTATACCACTAGTGATCTCTCATTTTCTGGTACAGGAATTAATGGAACTGTCTCATCATCATCATCATCATCATCAATGTGCTCATGCTCTTTTCCTTCCTTCTTTTCCTGCTTCATCTCTTCTTCTTCAAACTGTAGATATTCTTCCATCTTACGAACTGAAACAAAGCTAGAACATAAACAAAAATATGACAGCAATTAAAATTATGCACTGATATATAACGTAAAACAGTATATACAACATGCTGGTATAGTATAGAAATGTCCAAGATACAGCTGACTACAGTTTCGTTTATAACCTAATGTCTGGGAGCGTGTGTGAAAAACATGCAATTCCAAGCAACCTCAGGTTTAAGAAACTGCATTTACTTCAAATATCTTACTAAAAATGTATTACTCATTCAAAATAGCCCTGAAGTATGTTAAACTATTTTGTGAAAGTCATCTACAAGAAACTTAATCGTTTTTGATATTTTTGTGTACATGTGTGTGTGTGTGTGTGTGTGTGTGTGTGTGTGTGTGTGTGTGTGTGTGTGTGTGTGTGTGTGTGTGTGTGTGTGTGTGTGTGTGGTCTTAGAAACCTGACCCTGGTAATTTTAGTGGTGAAGGACATCATTAAAACTAGCAGCATTTTAAGTGAACTTATATCATACAAAACACTGGCATCCTATCAAAGACTGGTTCCAGATATTCTACCAATTATTTTTTGATAGGGTTTGCATCCTGGTCCTCCTGGAACCTAAAGAGAATACAGAGGACATCAGAAAATGAAAGAAAAAGGGAATTTATACATGCTTTGTTGACTAACTCAGCAACATTGTTTACTATTTCAGCATAAAAAAAGGTTCCAGCTTCTGACATCCTGGAGATGATGAAGATACAATAGGCTGTAATTTGGGCCTCATCCCAAATTGTGAGGACTTTGCAACCAGCTTAGCCTTTGCATAAACTGCTGACATAGATTCATGGTTTTCAAGTGACATTTGCATTTGTGCTAATAGCTGGTGTACATAAAACCTTGTTTCAAATATATACTGCCACAGAAGAATGATCTGGAAGTAACACAGTACATGAAGAACAGTTCACAGGATCATATGAGGTTACTAGGCTAATGGCCCTGGGGCCCTTACAAGTCTAGCCAAGAGTTTATCCCTAGAAAAGATTATTAATCAAATCAAGTTATCAATTTGAAAGGTATTTGTACTTGTACATCCTCTGCACCTCAGTACTTGTATCAGGTACACATACCGATCATACCCTTTCTTCTGATCTGAGTACTGCTTTTAACTAATTTGTGATACAATACACTAGACAGCAGCAAAAAAACTACTACAAATAGAGTTACAAAATTTCTTCAGCTGTAAAAGCTTTAGTAATAACTGATAGCTCTCAGATTATATTTTGGTAATTTACAATTTAATAGATTAGATTAATGCAATAACTATAACATTTTTGAAGCAGTTGATATGCATTTGTTTTAATGACAACAACCCAGTTTCTGCTCTTTCAACCTTCTATGTATTATTTTCTATCCAAGACTGACTCATCACCCTAAGGTAGAGAACTGGAGGTAAAATATAGCTTCACCCAGCTAAGACTAGACCTTAAATCTTATACAGTGCAATGGGAATATGCCGGGAAAATTAAGGATAGCAAACAACTCAGATAACTCTAAGCCTGAGACTTAACTTGAAGTACAAACATACTTGAAAGCAATAATTAATTCAGCAAAGTCAAAGTGTGTGCTAGAAATCTTGAAAAGTTCTTATAGGCTACATAAGAATTGCTAATAAAACTGGTAAAACTCTCTCCTTTCAAACACCAAACAACATTCAAAACTGAATCTCCTCCATCGCAGTTATTCCTCCAACTGTTTACAGCAACGGCCGCACCCCAGTACTTCAATTTGACTACATCATCAGGTTGAAGCATCAGCCTTTCACTTTATAAGTATTAAGTATAAAGAGGTCAAAATCATGTTCGGAACATAGATACTTCTACAACTTCTAACTCTTAGATTTTTATCAGAATTCTTGAAAATACCTGTCCTCAGCATAAACAAGCCTGTGAAACATATTTTCCACATTACCTTAAACATAGTGCCATTGTCAAACATTAATCTCCCTCCTCCTTCTCACATTACCCACTCATCAATGAAATGTGATCAACATTCTGGAAAATGTACTATGAAAGTGCTTGTTCAGAACACATGAAAAAATATTCTATCCTATCTAATAAACACTATGGTACTAGAGCATGGCACAGCACCCTCATGGCAATATATTCCTAACTATTCAAATCTATCTGATCATGGAAAGGGCCTATATACAGAAGGCCTACTCACAAAATGAGCATTTGAAACGGTGGTCTTTCACAGTCTATTTAACAATTTAGACAAAAACAGGATGGTGTAAGAGATTCTGGGTTATTTCTACTAATAATTCTGCACACCAGAACAGTTAAACAGAAGTTCCATAAGATCCCAAACTAAGACTTACTGTCATTCTCAGTCTATAAACATTCACCCCATGATGTCCCCCTCTAAACTTTACCACTTAAGTGAAAAGTATATGCTTTATTAGATCAGACCATCCACCAAACATGGGAAGGCATTTCAAAAAATTTGGAAATGGATGTCATGCAAGAGGTTTATTATAAACAAAGTGCTCCAAAATTTCCATCATTACATGAAATAAAATGTTTAAAAGAAATCCAAAAAGAGGAAATGTTCTCTATGGCCCAGCAACAGAAGTGTATTGGCACGTTTTTGAACAGTGCTCACTTTCATGTCTCATACTAAGCCACTGCCATCAGCATCCTCTCTAAATTAAAGCTAAAATGTAGACTGACCAGCCTTCTCACATATATCATAAATATACTTATTCAAAAAACAATGTGCTCTCTGCTCATCACAACAATGAACGTCTACATGAAATGGCAATATTCTGCAGGTTGCTGTTAACAAAATATGTTGGTTTGTTAACTTATTCATTGAAAGACCAGATTTTGAAATACTCATTTAAAGTTATAAATGGTCAAACTGGTATGGTCATAAGAGATCTGGGTACTTACTTGGACAACTCTTTCTCTCATTCAGTCATCATAAAGCCATAACAGTCAGGAAATTATTCTATCTGTCCCAGATATTTTCCAGAGGTCTATCTTCAAGATCCAAAGAAGTCATCTTACCACTGTAATTTTCACTCATGAGACCCATAATAGAATGCAATGGCCCTTTTAGTATACACAAATCCAAGCATTTTACTCAACTGGAAAGACCCACAGATGTTTAAGCAAAACTATGTAAAGGCCAAAACTGCTTCAATTATCCCAATAGATTAAACCAACTTAATTTATATTGAGAGATGAACTGTTTCTCACTTTTTTGAGCCATGAAACACCCAATCTTATATGACCTCCTATTTCTTCACAAAACCAGTGCCTCTGCAAACACTCTTACTGGAAACTTAAATTTATATTAACAAATAAACATGAGTTACTTGGATGGCTAGGTTCCGATCTCAGTGCATTCCAGGCTTGTAGTATAAGTTACCATTGCAGGTCAAGCAAAGTACTACTTCATCTAACTTTAAGGTTAGACTTGATGATTGGATGGATAGGCATAAATTTTCACCAGTGGTATCGTGGTCTGCCTGATTTGGGAGGTCGCTACTATGAAGTACTTGTAAAGGGTGGTAAGCTCTTTTAAGTGTGTGTGATGAAAGTTGTATATAGCCAGGCATCTTATGGCTGTTGTGCTCATTTGTTTATTATTGTTTCCAAGTTCCTGTGTTCCTAATAGATAGCTTCACTAACTCTCCCTAACCAGGAACAGCTGGTTATCAATGTTTGCCAGAGATGCATTCTTGCTGAACTTTTTAACCTCCAAATTATTGTTATGAAATTACAGGCCACATCTTACTGTCAAATAAAAAACCGGAACCTTTTCATTAGAGTCAGTCAACCAAGATGGTCTCATATTTAATAAGCTAACTTTCAACCTCTTAACTGGGGAAGAACGTTCTTCAAAATAACCACCATGTTCTCAAACAGCTTACCTTAAGAAAATAGAAACTGCAGAACATAACACCCCATCAGAAATAAATTGTGGGAACACCTGAATGAATTGTATAAGTGTAACAGCTTCCAAAGTAATGAATAGATAACTGGTAACAAGCACACTGCCCACGAAAAACTGGAACAAACGAACACAAGAACAGCAAGCAGAAAAAAGTCTGAGTTCTGTTTTAATACAAAAGAATAAAGCGCTTTTCGTTTGCTTCCAAAGAAAACTTCTTCAGATTACTAATGCACCATACAACAAAATGCATTTAAATACCAACAGGTGATACTTTTTACCTATCATCACGAACCTCCTCACCTTAGAAACTTTTAAAGAAACACTGACACATTAAAACTGCTACTCACTACTATAAAGTTACAATATGTGAAGCAGTACACATCAAACAGTATAAACTTACATGAACCCTGAACCTATTTAAAAAATCTTATCATTTTCAAATTAAAATAAAAATACATTCTACAGTTATATTTAAAATTGCTCAATACTTAAAAAATATCATTCTTATGAATGAGGCACACCTAAAGAACTATAAAACATTTTCATCTTTGCAAGCTTTTCAATTTCAAAATACAGCTGATAGAACAAGCTTCATTTATACCAGGGTAATTATAAGCGTTCAATCTAATTTGCCACAGCAATTCTAATTCTTCTAACCGTAAAGGTACAGGACCACCCCTAATGTCTATAGCTACCTGGTCTATAGCCATGAATTTAAATTTGTGGTCTTTGTGCAACTGTATGTGTTTAGCTAGTGCGTTGTCAGTTTTGCCTTTAGATATTGCGTACTGATGTTCGTAGACCCTATCATGGAGTCTCCATTCCGTTTTTCCAATATAGAATGTAGTACAGCATTGGCATCTAGCTAAATACACCACGTACCTAGAATTACAGTTGAACCGTTTTTTTTTATTTAAATTGTACACCATTTATACAGAAATTACTGGTGACTTCAATGTGTTTACAAAAGTTACAAGCTTCACATTTGCCCATACCTGTTATTTTGGGAATGGTTCTATGTTGTTGTTCTAGCAAGTTCTTTAAAATTTTCCGCCTTCTAAACACCACTTTAGGACTGTCACCCAACTTTCTAAATAGTACTGGATTCATTCTAAATAGTTCCCAGTTTTTCTGTATAATCCTCAAAACAACTTGGCTGTCCACCGTAAACATAGTGGTAAAGCTTAGATGGAAGTCTGGTTTAGTTTTTGACACCTCACTGCTGATACTAGCCATAACTGATAAATTACTCACATTGTCACTTTGCATTTGAATGTTAACTAACTGTTTGACACTGAGTACAGGGTTGTAAATCTTATTAGATCTCTTGATTTTTACTTCTTCTATTAGTGAATCTAATAATGTTTCAGGGCACTTACGCCCCAGAAACATATTTTTCAAAAAATAGCATTCTTCTAGACTCTGTGATAGGGTCTACGAACATCAGTATGCAATATCTAAAGGCAAAACTGACAACGCACTAGCTAAACACATACAGTTGCACAAAGACCACAAATTTAAATTCATGGCTATAGACCTGGTAGCTATAGACATTAGGGGTGGTCATGTACCCTTACGGTTAGAAGAATTAGAATTACTGTGGCAAATTAGATTGAACGCTTATAATTACCCTGGTATAAATGAAGCTTGTTCTATTAGCTGTATTTTGAATTTGAAAAGCTTGCAAAGATGAAAATGTTTTATAGTTCTTTAGGTGTGTCTCATTCATAAGTATGATACTTTTTAAGTATTGAGCAATGTTAAATATAACTGTATAATGTATTTTTTATTCTAATTTGAAAACAATAAGATTTTTTAGATAGGTTTAGGGTTCATGTAAGTTTATACTGTTTGATGTGCACTGCTTCACATATTGTAACTTTATAGTAGTGAGTAGCAGTTTTAATGTGCGAGTGTTTCTTTAAAAGTTTCTAAGGTGAGGAGGTTCGTGGTGATAGGTAAAAAGTATCACCTGTTGGTATTTAAATGCATTTTGTTGTATGGTGCATTTGTAATCTGAAGAAGTTTGCTTTGGAAGCAAACGAAAAGCGCGTCATTCTTTCATATTAAAACAGAACTCAGACTTTTTTCTGCTTGCCGTTCTTGTGTTCGTAATGAATAGATAATTTAGAATGATACTTCTGCTGCAAAAAGATCATTGCATTTTATTTATTTTATTTACATTTATTTACTGGGATGGTCTGACTAGGCAATGCCCCTTTTCAGTGGAGGCCTGAGTAGAAGAGCTCTAACATTAAGTTCAATAATACAAGGTTCAATATGCATGTGCAATAAAGAAGTAAGTGAGGCTTGACAACATAAACCTCATAAGTTCATAGGTTGTTACTATGCTAACAACCACTATTGTCCTTGCAAGCCTAACCATTTGGGTCCCAAGTATCATATGTGGGAGGGGGCATGGTAGTAGGCATGTAGCTACTGATTTGTGTGTGTGGGGGGGTGTTAGTTAGAATAATGCCATCTTACTGATGGCCTCTGTCCATAAGGGACATCAAGGCCAGACCAGGGGTAAATTTACGATTTTCCATTCAATTGTCAAGGTTTTGTTTGAATAGAGTCAGGGATAAACTCTGTTTTACATGGATATTCAGCCTACTCTATAATGCAGAGATCATTTGCAGCACATATCTGTCTCTCCAGCATGTTTTGTTTATACCACAAGTGCAGTTCAGATCCTCAAATCTGGTATTTCTATTGTTGTTTGTTTTGTGCATATGCAACAGATCCATCAGAGCTGGGTCTGAGGAAGTCCTGTAAGCCAGACAAAGATCCTTCTTAACAGCCTTTAGGAGACTGAATACAGAAACAGAGCCTTAGTGAATACAGAAACAGAGTCTTAGGTAATCAGTGTAGTACAGGGTTTTCATGCTCTGAATTATCCTGGTGAGAAGCCTTTCTGGGGATTCCAACTGTTGCAAGTGTTTCAAGGGGGCATTAAATTCAATGACAGGTCTGATAAGAGCTGGGTAGAGTGGTACTATAGTTTTCTTGGACCTGGATTCCATACCCTTACCTTTAAGTTGCGTGACATTGAATGATTTACTTATTATATTTGCTACATATTGGTCAAAGGCAAGATTGCGGTCTACATATGTTCCCAGATCCCCTACTACTGGGTCGACTCTTTGGGGCATTTTATCAATGGAGTAATTAACCTGCATTGATAGTTTCCCAAAGGACATTATAATGCATTTTTTTAGAATTGAGTTTTAGGCTATGGCTTTGGCACCAGTTATTTGCCTGTGTTAAACCCACTTGCAAGATATTTTTGTCTTGGGCTAAATCTATAATACCTCCTAATTTACAGATATCTGTGAACATGGTAAGCCATAGGCCTTTAACATTAGCCTTGACTTCTGAGAAGTAGATGCCAAATAGGAATGAGCCTAGCATGTAGCCCCGGGGTACTCCAGTAGAGACCCATCTCTTGATGGTGGTGGTCTCACTGATCCAGACTTCTTGTGTCCTGTCTGTGAGCCAGCTGGCAAACCAGTGAGTTATGTAAGGGTTTATGCCCATCTCAGAGAGATTGTCAACAATGCCTGAGTGAGGTACTGTGTAAAATGCCTTAGCTAGGTCAAGATAAGCACTATGCACTTTTTTACCCTTGTCCATTGTCATGGTGACCCGCCTTCCAGGGTGTTTTTGTTAATAAAGTCCATGGAGGGTTGTGCCTGTGAGTTTTAGGCAGCATACATTTTCCAGTCTATAGAGCGGTAGTTAAAGTCACCCATGAAGAGGGTGTTTGGTTAGATGGTAAGTGCCTCTAGTAGGCTTAGGCAAGAGTCATGAGACTCTAAGACATAGATGGTAACCTGTAGCTAGCCATAATATGGTACGGGACCTTATCTATGGTGATCTGCACATGGATGAGCTCCATGACATCATCCTGTTTAACCAACCTGTAAGTGTGTTTGCTACTAACACTGATCAAAATACCTCCACATTTGGCCATAGTCTGTGCTGTTACTGGTCTGAATGTGTAGAAGGCACTGTAGCCTTGAACTTCTGGAGTGCTGTCTATGTCTTTTAACCAAGTCCAGGACAGCATAGATGTGTACAATTCCTCAGATTGAGGAGGGCTTGAAGGGTGTGGAGTTTTTTTGTTAGGCTCCTAGCACTGAGCAGTAACACCTTAAGGTTGCTTGTAGACTTTTTCACTATGTTGGTAGTTTTATCTTTTTTACATTGCCTTAAGAAGGCTCTAACGGGATGTATACAGTTTTAGCCAATATCTGAAAGCCTAAGGGGTCAGGTGAAACCCATGCTTGGCAAAGCAATGTGGTCTTTTGACCATGTTCTCCCATACTGACAGGTATTACATCCCCATTGAGTAACACCAGAAACTAAGCCAGTTATTAAAATTAATCATTTTATGTTCATACTGTGGCATCAACCTTACTGAAGGTAGAATGCTGCTCAATGCAAGGCTTATATCTGTCTGTGACACATATTCTGAGAGATCCATTATGTCTCTTTTCATATTTAGTCCAGTGAGGTATGTCTCAGGTCATTTACACCCACATGAACTATGATAGAATCATATTGGTACCTGGGATGCAGTAACTTGAGTGCATGCGTGATATTGTGGATCTTGGCTCCAGATAGGCAACTAACTGGAAATGAGTCCCTGGTTTGACACCTCTGTCTCTAATGCAAACAAGTAACTTGTAAATGGTTCATCTCCCAGGCCCATGCTTACACTTATCAAGGGTGTCAGAACTTGTCACAGATTTGGGATGCATGGCTAGGCTTTAAAAGGCCCTTGTGGTAGTTAGTCTAGTAAACACCTATGAATCTATGAACAGCTATCTTCTCCTTGTCCAACCTGGTGAGTGAGGCATCTGTGTGTTACATAAAGGAGTCCCCAATGACAAGAGTATTAGGTAAACCGGATGCTTGTCTTATGGGCTTTGCACTTGGGGGACTATTAGGTGTAGGCTTATGTGAGGTGTTTGGTATTCTTTTTGGTGAGTGCTTTAGTGATTGCTGAAGAGGAGAGTTGCCATTATATGGCTTTGGAGGTCTTTAAGATTTGGGAAATGTGTTTTAAGTGCCTGAGCATAAGACAATCTGTGTGTGGTGAATGGTATGTGTGAGAGATGTAGTGTGAGTATTCCTGACAACCTTATTTCTATGCAAGATTTTTGCCTCCAAGAAAGTTGTGTATTTACATCTCTCACATACCATGTTATTTTCTTTAATGATTAAATGGTTGTCTGGGAACATGATACAATTGCTGCATTGCATTAGGATGCCCAAATCTATCAAGCTGGCCACAGAAACATTTGAAAATTGCATATCCATGTTGTCTGGTCCTGTAATAGGATTGGCTGTTTAGGATTAAGGATTAGGTTTTAACAGGGGTCCCTTAGGGTAGTTTCTGGGGTTAAGGGCATGATGTTATATAATGCTAGGAAATGGTAGCATCATTTGATACTCAGGCTAGCTGCACTAAGCCTATTTCTATGTAAAAGCACAGCAAAAGCAGCTGTCAAGTTCATATTAAGCAAACAACTATGTCCATGGCTAATTTGCCCTTCTGCAAAGAGATCTGGAAGCAGATAGACTAAATAAGCCAACTAGCGATCTAGCTAATAAACAACCACACATTGAGCATCCTTCAGTGCTTCCCAACTCAGAGAGCCCAGGTAAACACCTTCTGCCATAAGATGTCTGACCCTGGAATATGTTAATGTAAAAGCACATCAAAAGCAGATCTCATCTGCAGATTAAACAATAAACAACTAGTAGTGCTGCCCAACTCAGAGAGAACTGGTACTCATTTTCTGCCAAAGATGTCTTATCTTGGAATTTCTTAATGTAAAAGCATAACAAAAGCAGCACTCAAGTGCAGATTAAACAACAAATAACTACCAAACAACTAAGTCCCTGAGCAATTCGCCCTTGGAGGCAAACAGACTAGAAAAGTCAACAAGCAGAGAAATTACTATTTTTGCCACAAAATTAAATTCATGTTAAATTATGGTCAAAAACTAGTGATCACTGTATAAAGAAAATACAACTGTAGTTCATCAAAAAATATTCTTATTTTAGCTAGGGTGACTGAATTTGTTTGATACACAAGAAAACTGTTATAGGGTCATATGTAATTGAACAAAGATCCTTGCAGCTTTCTGATTTCTAGTAAAGAACACAGCTTGTAAACTGACTCCTATGACCTCTAGTCAACAAACAACCACACTCTTAGCTTCCCACAGTGCTTCCCAACTCAAGAGAGCCAGTAAACACCTCCTGCCACAATACGTTTGACCCTGGAATCTGTTAATGTAAAACAGCAAAAGCAGCTCTCAAGAGCAGAATAAACAACAAACAACAAGCTTTACTTTCCAACGCAGAGAGACCAGGTACTCACCTTCTGCCACCAGATGTCTGATCCTGGAATTTCTGAATGTAACAGCACAGCAAAAGCAGATCTCAAGTGCAGATTAAACAACAAATTACTACATGACACTAAGTCTCTGGCTAATTTTCCCTTCTGCAAAGGGTTTTGGAGGCACACAGACTAAGAAAGCCAACAAGCAGAGAAATCACTATTTTTGCTACAAAATTAAATAAATTAGGCCCATTAGCCTGACAAGCCTGGTCTGCAAGGCCATGGAACGTATCATCATGGAACTCATAAACAAAGACATTGGTAATCTCCAAACTCTGGACCCTACCCAGTTCGGATTTGTAAAAGGCAGATCATGTCTCTTAAACCTGATTGACTTCTTTGAAGCAGTCACCAAAGCCATAGATGAGGGTAAGGTGGTGCACACAGCTTATCTAGATCTTGCCAAGGCTTTTGACACCATCCCCCACTCTGGAATTATAGATAAACTCCCTAAACTAGGTATAAATCCCTATGTCACAACATGGGTTGCCAACTGGCTCACGGACAGAACCCACACTGTGAAAGCAGCAGACTCCAAATCCGACTTCAAACCAGTGACAAGTGGAGCACCACAGGGTTCAGTCCTGGGTCCTCTCCTGTTTGGTATCTACTTTTCTGAAGTACAGGCTAACACATAAGGTCTTTGGCTAACAAAGTTTGCAGATGACTGCAAACTAGGAGCCATAATTGAAACTCCTAACGATGGGGACATACTACAAAAGGGCCTCACTGAGACAGATGCCTGGTGTCAAAGCCATGGCCTGAAGCTCAATTCCAAAAAGTGTATTGTCATCCCCTTTGGTAAAAACTCTGTACCCATGAACTACCACATAGCTGGCAATCTACTTAATGCCGAAAATGTGATAAGAGACCTTTGGACACAGGTGGACAGTAGTCTCTCCTTTGATAATCACATCGACACAGTGGTCAGGAAATCCTTCTACATGGCTCACCTCATCACAAAAGGTTTCTCATCCAGAAAAAAAGAGGTCATTGTTCCCCTCTACTCATCACTCATTAGACCCATTAAAGAGTACAATGCCCCTTTTGGTATGTACCTCACAAGACATCTACAACAACTGGAAAGGCCACAGAAATACCTCACAAAGAGGATTACTGGCCTCAAACAGATGCACTATGCAGACCGTCTCAAAAAACTCCAGCTTTATAGGTTCATAGGTTCATACTAGGCTATCTGCCCTAGGGCATTTATAAGCCTAGTCAGAGTGTGTTTGGCTTTCGCCACCCATTTTAAATTAATTTTGCTATGCCCTTTTTCGAGGTTAGTATACTGTGCCTCTGTCTAACAGTGACAAAGAAGTGATACCCGGGGTAAACCTACGATCTCCCATCCACTCATCAAGATTCCTTTTGAAGAGAGTCAAT
Source organism: Protopterus annectens (assembly GCF_019279795.1). Classification (NCBI taxonomy): domain Eukaryota; kingdom Metazoa; phylum Chordata; order Ceratodontiformes; family Protopteridae; genus Protopterus; species Protopterus annectens. The sequence goes on along the minus strand of NC_056744.1, from coordinate 1,116,517,456 downwards.
GAGAGACTCTGCCTAACCTGGACTGGGATTTTATTCCAGAGTGAAGGGAGCCTCTGGGTTATGAATCTGTCCCTCCAGCATGTCCTATTTATTTCAGTCCTGAGGTTCAAGTCTCTCGAGCACGTAGCTTGATGGGATTTGGATTTTCTGAGGTGCAGTATGTCCATTAATTCCGGGTTGGACATGGCTTTATATGTCAGGCACAGATCGCCTCTGAGCAGGCGGTATGCCACTGAGTAGAGCTGGAGTTTCTTTAACCGGGCAGCATATGGCATCTGTCTGAGCCCTTTGATCCTCTTGATGAGGTACTTTTGGGGTCTTTCCAGTTGCTGCAGGTGTCTGGTAAGGTATATCCCAAAAGGGGCATTGTACTCAGTTATAGGCCTGATGAGGGATGAGTAAAGAGGCACAATGACCTCCCCTGATCTAGATGTGAATCCCTTCATGATTAGGTGGGCTATATAAAATGTTTTTCTAATCACTGTGGCCAAGTGGTTGTCAAATGAGAGATTGCTATCAACTTGGGTCCCCAGGTCCCTAATTACTTCTTCTATACTTAATGGATTACCACCTATGTGGTAATTTGTGGGAACTTTGTTTTTGCCAAAGGGGATGACTTTTTGGCGTTTAGCTTCAGGCCATGGCTCTGGCAACAGTTGTCTGTTTCTATGAGGCCCTTTTGGAGGATGCTTGTGTCAGCTGGAGAGTCGATTATGGCGCCCAGTTTGCAGTCATCTGCGAACTTGGTCAGCGACAGTCCTTCCGTATTGGCCTGTACCTCCGAGAAATATATACCGAACAAGAGAGGTCCCAGGACTGAGCCTTGTGGGATGCCACTTGTAACTGGTTTGGAGTCTGACATGGCTCCAGCAATTCTAACCATGTGGTTTCTGTCCTTGAGCAAGTTCGCAACCCATCTAGTGACATAGGGGTTTATATTTAAGCTGGTGAGCTTATTTATAATGCCCGAGTTAGGTATTGTATCGAAGGCTTTTGCGAGGTCCAGGTAGGCTGTGAGGACCACCTTCCCCTCATCAATGGCCTTGGTGACTGTTTCAAAGAAATCAAACAGGTTTAAGAGGCAGGATCTGCCCTTAACAAGGCCGAACTGGGTAGGATCCAGTGTCTGTAGGTCCCCAATATCTTTATTTATGAGGTCCATGATGATCCTTTCCATAGCTTTGCAGACCAAGCTAGTCAGGCTTATGGGGCGATAGTTTCCAGGATCCGTTGAGGCACCACCTTTGTGGAGAGGGACCACTGTTGCTGTACGCCACTCTTTGGGTACATATCCTGTAGTAAGGCTGAGATTGAACAGTAGTTTTATGTTTGGGTTTAGCTCTTCTTGGAGTTCATGTAAGACACAGCCTGGGACACTGTCTGGTCCCATTGATGCTGTGTTTTTTGCTTTGGAGAGGGCAGCTCTTACCTGAGCATCTGAGATGTCAGGGGGGCAGCACTCTGCTGGGATAGATATTTCCTCTTTTGATGGGGGGGGAGACGTTTGCGCTGAACCTGTCAGCTAGGATGTTGGCAATGTCTGTGGGTTTGGTGTATTTTTTGTCATTTTGAACTAATTCTGAGCATATCTGGGAATTCCCACCCAGGTTCCTAACATAACTAAAGAAAGCCTTGTGATTATCTTTAGTGTCCTGTGCAATTTTTCTCTTGAAGCTGGCCTTAGATGATTTTATGAGTGCCCGCAGTTTTTTGCTAATACTGATCAGAGATGCCTTCCCTTTTTGGGATTTTGCTCTATCATGTAGTAGCTTCCTCCTTCTATTGTATAGTTTGTTTATGGCTGGGGTCCACCAGACAGGATGTCCACCTTTGGAGGATTGGGTCTTGGTTTTATTTGGGATTGCATGATCCATGCATACCTGAAGGTGTTCATAGAATGCGTTTATAAAGGATTCTGTGGTCTGGGCTGTATTTTCCACAGGCCCTGGGGCTTTGAAGGATTCCACCTTGGTTTTGAGGAGTGTGAAATTTGCTTTAGAGAAGTTTTTCACTGTGGTATTCTGGGCAGGGGGTGGAGTCGGGATGTGACTATCCAGTGAGATTAGCTTATGGTCTGATTTACCAGTGAGGGATACACTTCTGGTCTGTAGCATAGAGTCCCCATGTTGGTGATGATCAGGTCCAGTATGTTTTCCCCTCTTGTGGGAGTGGTAACAAGTTGTTGCATAGCATTTGAGTTTATAAATTCTAGGAAACTTTGGGCTAGGGTGTTGGAGCTAGAGTAATGCTCCCAGTCTATGTTTGGGTAGTTGAGGTCACCCAATATAATGGTGTTTGGAGAGACCTTCATATTTTCCAGTGTTCTCAGGAAGGCCAAGTGGGGTTCCTGGGTTTGGGAGGGTGGTCTGTAGCAGGCTATAAACTGGAAGGCAGTTTTACCCACTGTTAGTTGCACATGGATAGTCTCTGATGCTTCGTGCTGTGCCACCAACCTGGAGGTGTGGGTATCTTTGACGACTATTGATACTCCCCCTCCTTTTGTGGTTCGGTCCAAGTTTTGGGGCTGAAAAGCATGGTATGAGGTATAACCTGGTAGTACTGGGGTGCTCTCGGGAGCCTTGAACCAGGTTTCTGTTACTGCACAGATATCGATGTTCCCCATGCTAAGGAGAGTTTCAAGTGCATGCATCTTGAGGTTTAGACTTCTGGCATTGAGTAGCATTACTCTTAGTTTCTTATCCCTTGTGATGCCTATGGAGGTGGGTTTGTCTTTTGAGCCTTCCATAAAAAAGGCACTATGGGGGTTCCCTAGTGAAGCATCGTGGCTTGTCGAGCATGTCATCCCAGGCTGACAGGCATTGGATCCCCTTTGAATGAAACCAATACTTAAGCCAATTGTTGAAATTGATCATGCTGTCTTCATATTGTGGCACCATTCTTGGTGAGAGAAAGATGCTACTCAAGGTCAGGGTCATACCGGCCTGGGCTACATGCTCAGAGAGCTCCTCTATGTCTCTTTTCATGTAGTCCAGGGAGGTATGTCTCAGGTCATTCACACCAGCATGGACAATGACTGAGTCATATTTGCACTTGCCTTGGAGTGACCTGAGGGCTTGTGTTATGTGGCGGATCCCAGCGCCCAACAGGCAGCACACCATGACCTTCTCCTTGTTCAGCTTGGTGAGCGGGACGTCAGTGCGCCTGACGATAGAGTCACCTATTACAAGTGTATCAGGTGTGTTGTTTAGCCTTAAGGGCTGTGACTATTCGGCACACTGGCTTTGTGAGCTATTTGTTGCATGTGTTTTGTTTTGGGGTAGCGGTTGCTTGGGTGTCTGCTTTGGAGGTGTCTGTTGCTTAGGCAGATTTTTATTTAGAGACTCCGAGTATGTTTTTGTGTGTTTATGTGTTTGGTTTGCTGTCGTGGTAGGTCTATGTGAGACTGGAATTGTATTGAGTGTGGTTTCCTTCTCCTCCTGACTGGTTACACCAGTACTGAGTTGAGAGAGCTTAGCCTCCAGTTTGGCTATATGGTTGCATCTCTCACATGTGTTGGAATTTGTTGGGAGGAGGAGAGGGTTGTCTGTGTACATGAGGCAGTTGTAACATTGCCTCAAGATTCCCAGATTCACCAGCTGGACCGGAGAGGAGATTGACAACTGACCTTTGGACATGCTAGAATAGTATTGGGAATTCCTTTATAATTGAAAAAAGGGCCAATGGGGAACAAGGTACTCAAGGGGAGTTTGTGAGGGTGTAGTGCTTTTAATTTTTTAGTGCTGACTTAGTGAGCAAGTGCCAGGTAACTTAAATGCAATGTGTTACAGGTAACTTAAATGCAAAAATGGCAAACAGTAACTTTCTTTCCAGTGAAACAAGGAAATAAGTACAATAAGCACTGAAAAGCTGTGTTTTAGGTGGAATTAGCGATTCAGGGAAATAACAAGCAAACAAACAACAAGCATACAAACAAAGCTAGATTCAGCAGGCCTGGATCTAGTCTATGCTACAGCAAACAAGGTGTACCAATTTCAGTAAGAAACAGTTCAAATATGCAGGCACAATAAGCCTTTAACCAGAAATTCCCAGCTCAGAAGGGCAGAGTCCAGCCTCTCCTCCCACAAGAGTGCAGACCACAAACCCTCTTAATGTAAAATAACTGGCCTGAAGCCCAAGTGCTTAAACGAGAACTAATACACTTTTAGAATAACAGACACTGAGCCCTCAATCAGCAGTTCCCAACTTAGAAGGATGTAAGCTACCTGTCCTGCCACCACAGTGCAGGCCACAAACCTTCCTAATGTAAAACAACTGGTTTGAAGCCCAAGTGCTTAAACTAAAAGGCTTAGAATGAGTTACACCAGCAGTAATAAATACAACTGAGTACTTTTAAGATGACGCAAAAGCAAAATAAAGTAGGAAGAAACACAAATACAGAAAAAGCAGATACATTTTTTTAAGTGGAAAGAGAGAAAGGAAAGAGAAAGGAGTAGCAAAAACTAAGCTGATTGGCCTTCTCAAATGTTCTCCCTGTACTGGGTAGAATGAGGTAATGACACTAGACTGGGGGGAAGGGTCCCAGATCAAATTTACACTAGGGGCGGGCAACTGCAAAGCCACCAACTATAAAAACATATACCAACAGGGAGGGAGTGTGGGAAACAAACTGCAGAAATGTTTCTCACAGCTGAAAAGCAGCAGTGAGCCTTTAAATGAAAGTTTTAAACAGCTAAAGGAGCCTCTAGAAAAAAGAGTTTAACTGCAACAAGTTATCAGAAACAAACAACCCAACAGATGCTTAATAAAAGTGGACAATTTCCAGTTAATACCTCACACACAGTGAAACTAGCTAGAAAAATACACAGTACACAAAGTGCTATAAATAACAAAGAAATAGAGAACAAAAAACAGGATACCTAATGTTATATATTATAGCTCCGAGTTTCCTCAGTGTCCTTCCTTTGATCAAGCTCAGTTTGAAATGGCAGAACACTCACAACTGAACTTCTTAGGTAACAGAAAGTTGAAACTTGAGGCAGCTTTTAAGAAAGAAATCTCAAAAGAACCAATGAGGTGCTTAGTCTAAGCTGTAGTCCAGGTGACCTCAGTCAGCCAATGACCTCAAACAATTCTCTCTTACTGAAATGCCTGATGGATTTGGCTAAACCAAGATGTCCCTGAATATGTGCTCAGACACACAGCCTCTACAAACACTAGGCCCAAATACAAGCCTGAATATGGAAATGCTACAAATATCCCCACTACTTAGAACAAACTACAGAAATGTTTCTCACAGCTGAAAAGCAGCAATGAGCATTTAAATGAAAGTTTTAAACAGCTAAAGGAGCCTCTAGAAAAAAGAGTTTAACTGCAACAAGTTATCAGAAACAAACAACCCAACAGATGCTTAAGAAAAGTGGACAGTTTCCAGTTAATACCTCACACACAGTGAAACTAGCTAGAAAAATACACAGTACACAAAGTGCTATAAATAACAAAGAAATAAAGAACAAAATAAACAAAAACAGGATACTTAATGTTATATATTATAGCTCCGAGTTTCCTCAGTGTCCTTCTTTCGATCAAGCTCAGTGTGAAAATACTCCATCGCATATCGCCTACTCAGAGGTGATCTCTGCCTACATACAAAGCTATGTCAAACCTCAGAGCTGTTGGACATGCTCCACTTAAAGAAATCCCAATCCCTCTGAGCTACACGCTCTAGGGACCTAAACCTTGTCACCAGAATAAACAGAACATGCTGGAGGGATAGATTCCTGTCCCAGAGACTTCCCATACTCTGGAACAGACTACCTATCTATGTCAAACAGAGCTCCTCATTAGCACTCTTCAAGAAAAATCTTGATGATTGGATGGGAGATAGGAAATTCACCCCAGGGATTACTTCTGTGGCTCTGCTCGACAGGGACACAGAAAAATAATTTTCTTTGGTGGTGAACGCCAAGGTACATTTTTGGCTAGGCTTATATGGGCCCTAGGGCCAATAGCCTAGTACCTACCTATGAACCTATGAACCTATAAATCCTAAAACAAATGCTTAAAATCAGTAGCAATCACTTTTTAAAGTAAGTACAAGTGTAGCTAATCAAGGAAATATTTTATCTTAGCTTGGATGGTTTTGTATGCAGGTGAAACATTGGACAAGTATTGCAGAGTTCTCTGTCAGTGAAACTTAGGGTAATTATATAGACAGAGCATATCTTAATGAGTTAGACATAGTCAGGAAAGGACAAAGGTGCAATGGTTTATATTACCAATCTGGCTCACTTGTTACTAGCTGTGCAGGAAAGATATAGTTATGGTAGTTTTGAGGGAGAGAAGTATGTTATTCTAGTTTATGAAGTCATTCATGCTGTACACAGGAAGTACAGTGCTGAGAAGTGATGAATAAAATAATGACCACTTTTTGCATACTGGTAAAGAAAAAATGCATGAAACTCTACCTTAAAGCAATATACTTTTTATAGACTGCATGGTGATTGCCATTGTATTGCACAGTAAAAGTTCAGCTAAATAGTCAAAAGTGTCATAGTGCAATCTGGAAATATATCCATCTTACATCTACTGAATTGTAAGCTACAGAAAAGATTAATTACTGACTTACTGTGGATGTTGCTCTAAACGTTTTACACCCACTGGGCAAGCTTGTCAGGCTGCCTTCTCTGAATACCATTATAATACGATGACACTTCTTCAGTGGTCACTTAGTCAGCATGCTGTGTCCACACAGTTTTTTATATAAACCTGCCTGGGCAGCATGCATCCTCTTCCTATAGTTGATGTAATATAGTAATATAGGCAGAAAAATATCAGTTGGTGGGGGGGGGGGGGGATGCTGCCCTAAGCGTTCACAGAAGTCATCTGTCCAAGCCAGAGTCAAGAAACAGAATGATGGCTTTTGTGTGAAAATGACCCTGCTAAGTTGTGCGCTACACCTAAAGCAAAGTGACTACAGGCAACTCAGGTAAATACAAAGCTGCATGTTGCTGTGCATGGTACAGCCATGCACATACACATTTCAGACGGATGTAAGAACATTTGCCATTCAGCACTTTTTCATGCTTTTTTCAACTTGCTTATCACAATGGGGATCTGTGCACATCAATACAATAATGCGATTCATAATGCAGTGTGCCTAAGAACTTCATAAACTTGCCAGACTCTGTTAAATGTTATGTGTGTCACCATTTTCTGTGCTGCTAGTCATCACATTTCTGCAAAGGTTGTCAGAGAGTCAAAGTAAAACCAAAAAATACATTTAAACAGATGTTAATGATTTTAAAGGGTGAACACAGAGCATTAGCTTATGGTAAGGGTATAGTAGAAAGTGTTTCCATGGTAGGTTTAGGAAAAAAATTCTATTACTGCTGTTAACAACTGCCATTCATTCAGTAATTTCAACATAAGCACTATAGAAGTTCAGTTTTTATTATATGGTACAGTAAGCAGTATGTTGTTTGTCTGTGATACTGATACCCATGATAGCAATACTCAAGACCATTATACACAGACCTGATTGAATGTAGTGAAACATAGCATCAAGCATCTTAAAGGGCACATACTCGACACCATCTCACCAACTAACATAAAGCAATAAGGTCACATATGTCATGCAGCTCAGTGCTCGGTGTACATGGAGAAACAGTCTCTCTCTCTTACTCTCTTATACACACAAGCAACATATTTGGTCACAGATATACTCCACTATTAACAAACAAAACTGAACCTCTGTCATGCAGAGTGGGCTACAGATTGTGTTTGAGTTGGTGCAGAAGACTCTCTTATCCAGTAATGTGTTGTTAATCGCAGAGGCAACATCCGACAGCAATAAAGAACAAAACACAAGCAGCATAATTTCGCTCCTGAGCAGAGTAGAGTCACATTAAGTATTTTGACTTTAAGTATAGCACTGTTCCACTTCTCAGTAAGTTGTCACTTACCCAGAATACCCACCATGTCCACAGAAGTACCAGTCGTAGGCAATAATTTCATTTGGCTCCCAAGACATATAAGGCATTTTTTTGCACATTGTTCAGGAAAAGGGTACCACCACTGAGAATTAGGTAGAGATGATGAGAGTTCTACAATGAATATGTGAGGAAATTCACCAATACATTGGAATGAAGGAGGCCATTGACAATGCCATGATGATCTTCCTGCACTTCATGGTTACTCATACAGCATCTATGTCAGCCGCTATTTGTACACTTGTGAAGACTTATCAGACACTCATAGCTGATGCAGTTTAGTGGGGCAGAACTCAGATCCACATGTGTGGATGTGATGTTGGAGGTGTACCACAGGTAAACAAAGCAAATCTTGCATCTCCTGATGTGGATTCTTCCTTGAGTCAACCAGTTGTACATTGTCAGACCTCAGTATCACATGGAAATATCTCACAGTTGAGGTCACCATTGTCACAGCAGTGGCCAGTCACTGTCAAGGACGTTTGCAGCATTAAACAATTCACATCAACGGAGCAGCACAAATGCAGGCTGTCATTGCAGCACGCATTCGCATTCCCTCAGAATCTTCTAAATGCAATTTTTATTTTATTTATTTTATTTCTATTTTACATTTGTTTACCGGGCTAGTCTAACTGGATATATTTCCATTTTCAGTAGAGGCTCTGGGAGAAAAGCTTCAAAATAGCATAAAGAATTTAAACAACAATACTATCACAAAGTAATAGACAGATTTAAAAAATACCAAGATAAAGGGGGGAATTCAGTAATCCTCCGTGTAAGACTAAATAAGTCTTACACGGAAACGGCAGTCTAACAGGAAGACGTCAGCATGCAGTGCATATTCATGAGGGCGCGCTGACTCAACTGGAAGGCTAACACGGAGCATCTAAGACTGCAGGGGGCATGTCGGACTGCCAAGCAGTCCAAATATCCACACTCCTGCAACTATATAGCAGGGACAAGTGCAATGAGCGAGTCCGCTGAAATGTACACATAGCAAGCACTACACTTCCCCACATACTAAACCCCTTTGTAATTGTAAAATGTAAACATTTAATTTTTCTTTTATAATTCCCGATATAGCTGCCCGTATTTGCACATGTTTGTGCGGGTGTGCCCATTGCTTAGCTACAGTTAGCAAATTTTGACATCGAAGAGCATAAAAAGAAATGTTTATGCAAATTAAGCCAAATAGCAATAACGTAGTGGTAGAGCCTTCGCACAAAGAGGAGGCATTCCTGGTTCTAGTCCCACCCCTCCCCTTTCTATTTTATGTTTTAAATTAGTATATAAAATAATTCCTGACATATATGAATGAAATTTTAATAAAAAGCATTGAAATGGCCTATGTATTAGTGAACAAAATGTATATATATATAAATATAAGAAGGTGAGCAGCATTAAGGATATTGACATATAATTGCCCATAGCTAAGCAGCGTTGTACCCAGTGCAGTATAGCTGTCCATAGCTAAGCAGTGTTGTACCCAGCGCAGTATAGTTACCCATAGCTAAGCAGTGCTTTACCTAGCGCAATATAGTTGCCCATAGCTAAGCAGTGCTTTACCTAGCGCAGTATATTTGCCCATAGCTAAGCAGCGCTTTACCTAGCGCAATATAGTTGCCCATAGCTAAGCAGCACTTTACCTAGCACAATAGGTTTGCGCAGAGCTGCGCAATGTGCTAACCAGCGCACTGTCGGGCAACGCCAGTCAACGTGGAGAAACGTAGAGCAAAGTTGAGCAAAGTCGCCTAAACACAGCCACACCCCCTAACCTGTCTGGACAGTAGTAAAATAAAAAGCAATGACAAGGCTCGAACCCGGGACACTGTGCACCATAATCAAAATACTGAACCACTAAGCCATGACAGCATAGCATAAACATGCACTGTTAACATACATATACTTATAAATGGAAGTTTAACCATTGCTAAGCAGGTTTGCTGTTAGCTGAAAATTTTCAAAAACGGCCAATCAAAAATACGTGCGGGAAATGAGGCATATTTAAGCTCCATAGGCTGTAATACTTTCCATAACTGGTTGTAGCTCCCATCTGCAGTCAGAATGGCCGGTGCTGGAGAGAGTACTCGCTTTCGAGCGCAATGGTGGGGCATCAAGGAGTCAAAATACATGATTTGGCTCCTTGTCCACCATCATGAGTCAAGACTCCTGCAGGGCCAGTTTCAAGGGATGGAGTACAAAGCGGAGGCTTGGAACCAGTTAGCTCATGCTCTCACCAGTGCCACAGGCATCCCTCGGACTGGTGAGCAGGTCCATCACCACCATGCAGACCTGAAGAGATGGAAGCAGGACCAACTGATCCGATGGATACAGGAGGCCCGTGACATGCAAGCTGCCCCACTACTGAGTAAGTAGCCATGGAATGAAGTATGTAAGAAATGCTATTGTAGTCTATATAATGGATAGGTATGTCTCAATATCCCTTCATTTACTTCACAGCTGCAGGTGTCCATGCTGTGAATCGACAAGCCTATGCAGATAGGCTGCTAAGGCTGCACCACCAGGCAGGTTAGTAATTATTCTGCATGTATTATTATATAAAATAAGTGAGAGAGCCTGAAAAAGAGTGTTGTAACCCATTAATAAAGGTATAATAAGTCTTGAATAAAGTCTATGCACGTATTGTAATATAAAATAAGTGAGAGCGTGAAAAAGTGTTGTAACCCATTAATAAAGGTATAATAAGTCTGGAATAAAAGTATTCTGCACGCACCAAAATATGAAATGAATGAGAGAGCCACTACAAAAGTGTGTAATGTAATTAATAAAGCTATAATTCCTGGACTGTGTCCGTGTCACTTTCTTTGATATGTTGTTGTACCCTTGCATTATGGAAAAAGTACAGTTGTATTAAGTGCTGTCAATCTACACTTGTGTAGGTCCATATAAAGTGGATAAAGGGAATGCCAGTAGTTCTTAAGCATATATACAGTCCTCAACTGTTGGTTCATGGCTAGCATGTACAGGTTAATCTGGCACATGAGTAGCTTGTGATTGTGATCCCCACAAATGTCAGTGTGCTGCTAGAAATGTAGGGGTCTGTTTAAATGTCACCTGAAGACAGCCAGGTATGTAGATATATGAATATAAATGAAATATATAAATACGTAGCAGTAACATCTGCATCTTGAACAGTTTGTATGTCAGATACAGGTCAGGTATATAAACAACTATCAAAACCCATTTCACAATTTAATGGACACTGCCTAGTGTAATAATACATGTAGGGGATATATACCTGCAGTCAGTAGGAATGTAGAGTAAAGTTATAAGTATATATAAGTTGTTAATGGAGTGATCTTTTTACACCCTACTTTATGGTCATAAATAATGCCATTCCACACCTAAATGGGTATGTGTAATCTGAAAAGCTTTGTTGGGACATATGTCTTATTGGTTTATAAATATCTGCATGTACTTTGATGCATGTGCCCTGTTCACATACCACAACCTTGGTGGCCTGTTGCCACCAATCAACCCTGCATGCTGTTGGAATGTCCACTGTTGTTCTAAATATGCATGTGTTATGCTTGCTGTTCAACTGTTGGAATTCTTGTGTGTTGGGCTAATGGGAATACTACTGCATGCTGTTACAACTAATTTGGAATGATGTTGTCTGTTACTAACCCATATTGTCATTAAATCCTGCTAAACATAGAACGTATGGGAAGGCCGGTCCCAGTGGACCCTCCTCTCCCACCTCAGCTGGTGATGGCACCTGGCACCAGCATGTCCGGTGCCCAGCCCGGGACCTCCTCCTCCGGTGGCCCTGTGCCACCTGTGGTTGGAAGCGCTGCAGGGGATGACGCTCATTCCCCCCCATGCAAGCGTGGCTGGAGGAGGGCCACCTATCACCGTCCGAACGGCCTGGGCTGTGGTGCATAGGGAGATCAAGCGTTCAGTCGCTGATCCTCTATGCCAGCTTGAGGCAAGAGTGGCACAACTCATGGGTGAGCCTGCCCCTCCTACGCAGCCCCCAGCACAGCCACCCTCCAGGCTGTGAAGGTGCAGTGGTGACTGCCCATTGGTGGGGATGTCAGTTCCACTGTTGCCATCTGTGGGCTCATAGGCTTGCGATTTCCAAACACCCTTCCCCGTCAATGGTGTTCACCCACCCCGTGTGTCATATTCCGCCCCTGTATGCATCTTGTTTGTCTTGTCTGTTTACCTCCTCAACCTACCTCCCCAAATATACCTACTTCCCCTACCCCACATACCACTCTCACCTGAAAAAAAAAAAAAAGGGCAATCTGCTCCCACAGAAAAATTACGCCCCATACATAGCTGTCCATTTTGCACACATGTCCGCTGGACACATAAACTGAAATTTAATTGGTAGTACAACATACTTTGTTGTCCTCACCCCTCTCTCAGGGGTGGAAGGTTTCAAAATTCCATCCAAATTATTAGTATATGCACAGCTGTTGCTGTTAAAGAAATGGGCAGCTATGGACCTTCCCTACACCCATCCTGCACATCCCGAGCTGTTTTCCCTACTGTCTTTCCTTCTTTGTACCCCTTTTTCACCACTTTCCTATCTCCCCATTTTCTTTTCTTTCAAAGAAATGAGCGCGGGGGTTAGTGGGAGTAAGCACTTTTAAGCAGTAGTTAGTGGGTTTGCGAGAGTGTGCACTTGTGTGCGCTTAGCTAAGTATTGCTAAGCGTCACGCAAACTCAAGCAAACCTGCTTACAACTGCTTAAAAGTGCCTTAGTCACTCTGCATGGCAGGGCCCTTGTCCTGCTGAGCAGCAAAATAAAACACCTCAGTCAGTCTTGAACCCCGGACCTTGGACACACTACACTGCATGAAGTACCACTAAGCCACAGTACACATATATATATATATATATATATATAGGTGCTGTAATAAATATATCATGCATTACAATGAGTGAATGCAAAGGGAAAATATGAATGCCATAACACAAATCTTGTTCTGTGGATCTTTACCAGCAGTTGTTGTGGAATTGCATGACATGACTGTGAAAAGAGAACCAGCTATTCTAGCAGGAAATAATGTTACAGTAGAACTTTACAAACCCCACACAGTATCAGAGCAGGATAAACACTGGCATATCTGAATAGGGCAGAGGCCATACTTCCCAACTGTAACTGCTTGTCAGGGATGTCCCTGATTCATAAACAAATGTTAGCTGTGTCCCTCTGAATCCCTCTAAAAAGTCCTGACGTTAGGCAGAAAAGTGGGGAATTACACTTAATGAATAATGTCAACAAGTAAGAGTAGACACTGCTTGCACGTCAGAAAAGGTGTATTAATACACATGCTGTGATTCTCTCACAGTCTCAACTTAATGTCTAATATATTACAGGTGTACCTCACTTATATGTACCTTTCCCTGAGGCTGTTCAAACATATACCTGAGTGTATCAGAGGCATGGCAGAGGCAGAAACACACAGGCATATCAGCTTTTCTGCTGTTACACACTCTGCAAATAGCTTTGGAAGGAGTCCCACAAGCATACCCTTATGTAGGAGTACAACACAGAAATATCAAAGGATGTAGCCATGTACTGGTAGCAACCAACTGTAACAATGCCATTGTTCCAGTGCTGAAAAGACCGGTGTGGTGCACAGACATAGAATAATAGGCTAACCTCTGGCTACCATCTGGATATGTCCACAGGTGTGAGCTACGCAGACAGACTATTTGCCTTGATAGACTAACAGGTACACAGCAACCCTGTATGTTCAGCAAGATAAACATCACACAATAATAAATAATGCTCTCTGTACTTCTGCACCCCTACCCAAAAGAGCAATATACCTGTGTATTCAGGCTCTACCAAGGATGTAGGTAGGCATACTCAGTACTGACATTTATCCAGTTGTCTTGAGCAGCCTGTGCTAATGTCAACACAAAAAAAACAAACCGTTCAGAAATGAGTAAAGTAATATTTACAGTATAGTAGTTCACAAACAGTTCATGTGCCAGAAGAATACATTGCAATAACTACTTTTGTATGGCAAACAATCACAAACTAAAAACTGTTACAAAAACTGATGAGACAAACCGGCTGAGAAACACCAGGAAAAGCAGCAGACCAGAAAAAAGTGTCCAAGATCTTCTTAACGCAGAATTTATTAAATCTTAAAACTGACGTTTCCGCTACCAAAAACTAAGGTAGCTTCCTCAGAGAAAGATAAAAATAGCAGTACAGAGTGATAGTATATATACAACATTTGGCGCCTTATTTTAATATAATTAAGTCTACTAATTAGTAAAAAGACGTCATTTACTACCTGACCAAAATAATTAACATTCTACCAATAACACATTCTCAGTCTCCCATTAAAAAACTACAAAACATGATGTGTAATGTTGTGTTGATAAAAATCAAGAGTAAAAACCCACATGAGGCGAAACTAGTAATACAAACACTTTAAATTATAACATAAACTAGCGTTGTGTGACGCTGCATAAACCATGATCTAATAAATGTCAAGATTCTGACCTGTGTTACAAGACTGTAAAAAATGTATATAAAAATCCAATAATTCAGAGCACATAAATAAGAAGCAATAAACTTACAGTGGATAGAAACGTGTATAATTAAGAGAAATACTAACAACAGACATAAATGCAGAAAAGTACTTAAAATACTGCACTAAAGAGACTGCAGTATTAAACTGCAGTAGTCAGTAATGTATATATTTAATGTAAATACTGAGAACAACATATGTGCAAAAAAGTACTTTAAAATACTGCACTAAAGAGGCTGCAGTATACATTTCACTACTAAAAATTAACTTGAAAGTTAACATAAACCTGCCTCTCATAGCAAAGAGTGTTACTTGTAGAGCTGTGACCCCCTCAACATGTGTCATAGTCACTGAGGTGCTGCAACTAAAAAGATATTTTTAATCTATATCAAAAAAATCTTAAAGTAACAGGGTAAATTAAAATAAAATCAATTGACCAAAGAATAAAAATAAAAATAAAAATAAAAATAAAAATAAAAAATAAAAAATGTTGTTAGTATTTCCATTAATTATACACATTTCTATCCACTGTAAGTTTATTGCTTCTTATTTATGTGCTCTGAATTATTGGATTTTTATATACATTTTTTACAGTCT
The DNA here is from genome assembly GCF_019279795.1 of Protopterus annectens. Lineage (NCBI taxonomy): Eukaryota > Metazoa > Chordata > Ceratodontiformes > Protopteridae > Protopterus > Protopterus annectens. The sequence continues at coordinate 1,116,502,386 of NC_056744.1, read as the reverse complement.
TGTAACACAGGTCAGAATCTTGACATTTATTAGATCATGGTTTATGCAGCGTCACACAACGCTAGTTTATGTTATAATTTAAAGTGTTTGTATTACTAGTTTCGCCTCATGTGGGTTTTTACTCTTGATTTTTATCAACACAACATTACACATCATGTTTTGTAGTTTTTTAATGGGAGACTGAGAATGTGTTATTGGTAGAATGTTAATTATTTTGGTCAGGTAGTAAATGACGTCTTTTTACTAATTAGTAGACTTAATTATATTATAATAAGGCGCCAAATGTTGTATATATACTATCACTCTGTACTGCTATTTTTATCTTTCTCTGAGGAAGCTACCTTAGTTTTTGGTAGCGAAAACGTCAGTTTTAAGATTTAATAAATTCTGCGTTAAGAAGATCTTGGACACTTTTTTCTGGTCTGCTGCTTTTCCTGGTGTTTCTCAGCCGGTTTGTCTCATTACTTTTGTATGGCAGTTAATTGTCTAATTATAAAAGAAAGTACATACTCCCATGTATCTTGTGTTAGCATTTGGAGGGGTGAGTAAAATTCTACACTGACAAGTGTGTACTAGAAGCAGCAACATTCAGGTTTGAGTACAACATGCAAATCACTGGCTACAACCCTAGCTTCAGATATAAGAAGTATACCAACCTTCTGACTGACACAATGGTGTCCACAGCAAACAAGCATAGGCCCCACTTTGGAAAGCTGAAAAGGCTACGCCTACCTAACTTAGCATTTCATAGCAGTGGGCTGCTATGACAGTGAATACTGCAATTACCACACAGCAGGCTGCATGCAATTACTAAATGGTGGGCACCAATTGGTGCAGAGGCCATCACATGCACATGTGCAGATACCTAGAAAAGCAGGCTGTACTTGCTGTCCGCACATGCAATAATATCATTGCAGCAACAGAGAGAGAGAGAGTGAGAGCGAGAGAGAGAGAGACAGAGACAGAGACACAGACAAAGACAAAGAGACAGAAACAGACAGACACAGAAAAAGAAAGAGCAACATCAACAGACAGAGAAAACCCCCCAAAAATTGTTTCCTTTAAAAACAGATGGAACAGAGAAATACAAAGGAAAGGTATATAACACATATGTATTTGCTGGCATGTAGTAGATGTTTTTGAAGAGTATTCTACATACTGTGAATCATCCATATGTGGCAGCAGTATGCGTCTATATGTATCTGTACATGTGCATAGGGCAAGGGACATACTGCAACTGTTTGTGAAGGGTGTGTATATATATATATATATATATATATATATATATATATATATATATATATATATATATATATATATATATATATATATATATATATATATATATATATATATATATATATATATATATATTGTTGAAGGTTGTTATGTGCATATTTCTATGTAGGTTGTAGTGTGTGGCAAAGAAAACAGCATGCAGTGCTGGTATATGACATGTGGTGGTTAAATGCTGTGGGTATGATTTGTCATTTTTGCAGTGATGTAGCCAGTGAGGCCTGCTAAAGCTACATGGGCTGAGGATACCTTCAATGCATTCTGCACAACACTGTGCAATATTATTACATAACTGTATATCTCACAACTGTCGCATAATTGATATTCCCACCATGAAAAGTGGACTGTATATGTGCCTATATGTACATCTATATGTACAGCAATGGATGTTTATATGTATGTGTGAATGTATGTGTGTATATATATATATATATATATATATATATATATATATATATATATATATATATATATATATATATAGAGAGAGAGAGAGAGAAAGACACACATGGGGTCATACTTACTGCGACATGTGCCTGGTAACCAAGGTATGGACTGAAGCTCAGTGTTGACACTGCAGTGCCATCCCTTCTTGCTAAAACACTGTACCCATTAACTACTACATAGGTGGTAGTCTACCTAACACTGAAGGTGTGATAAGGGAACAAGGGACACAGGTGGACAGTAGCCTCACCTTTGATAATCACAGTGCCACACTAGTCATGTAATCTGTCTACGTGGTACACATCATCACAAATGGTGTGTCATCTAGGGGAAATATAGGTCAGTGTTCCCCTCTACTCATCACACTGAAAACCCATTATAGAGTACAATGCCCCATGTGGTATGTACCTCACATGGCAACTACAGCAACTGGAAAGGCCACAGACATACCTCACAAAGAGTAATACCGGCCTCAAACAGATGCCCTATGCAGACCGACTCACAAAACCACAGCTAGACTGTGTTGCATACCGCCTACTCAGAGGTGACCTCTGCCTAACATACAGAGCTATGTCACACCCATAGCTGTTGGACATCCTCCACTTAAACATATTACAATCCCTCCGAGATACACGCTCTAGGGCCCTAAACCTTTTCAGCTCACTAAACAGCACATGCTGGAGGGATAGATTCCCAACTCAGAGACTTGCCATACTCTGGAACAAACCACCTATCAATAGCAAACAAAGCTCCTCACTAGCAGTTGTCATAAATACTCCTGATGATTGGTTGGGAGATAGGAAATACATCCCAGGAATCACCTCTGTGGCTCTGGTTGACAGGGGCAAGTGAAATTAAATTACATGTGTGTCAAAGGCCAGGGTATCGTATGGCTAGGCTGCTGTAGGCCCTAGGGCCAATAGCGTATTACCTACCTATGACACGATGCACACACACATGTACTTAGTGCAATAATTGCTATGTGAGGTTGACTGAGTTTGATGGTGAATGTGTTTGTGAATGTGTGCAAGGTCTGTAAAGATGTGATAGCTTAGTGTGAAATTGTTTCTGTCATGGTAGTTTGTGTCCTAGCTGTGATCCTAGCAAAAGATGTGTATGCTATTGCTGGGCAGAAAAAGTAGTATGGCATACGGTGTGACATAGTCCCTTGTTGTCGACTGTGGTGTCCCATTGTAGGCTAAAGCAATACATGTATGCTTAGTGAGTGGTACTGCTGGTGAATCCAACTCCCATATGAACTGTAGTACTACCTGAAGCTGTAGGCCTAAACAGTACAGTATGGTGTATGTTCACATTGCTTGGAAACACTGTTTTGTGTGTTCCCTGTAGTCCTCACAGATTACATACCTCAGGCATAAGGTTTTGTAAGTAGTGGCACACAGTACTGTATGGTACACAGGTAAAGCTCATCTGGGTTGGCATACATTTGAGTATTGTATGTATGTCTGATGTGTGTGTAATTATGCCTGTACCATGCCCTCAATCATATGCATGTTACAGGGTATACGTGTGTATCTAGCAAAATGTATAGTCTAGTACAGCAGTATGCCACGTATATTAACAACTGTGCACATATGTTAGGCAGGGGTTTGGCATCAATGACTAGGGTGGTATACTGGTAATACTGTAACTGTACTTTACATTCATTGCAATGGATGACATCTTTCTTTATGCATTAGCTTGATATATACCTCCTGTGGCTAGGTGGTGTATTGTGTCACATACAGTGTACCATGTACTGGTGTATAGTCTTACATACTGGCTTCTCTTTGCTGCTGTGCAGAACATGGTTTGATATATAGAGCGTGCCAGGCACTGTCAGCCAGTTGTGGCCTGAGCACTAATATGTGTTATTGAACGTGTGTATCCTTTGACAGCCAGTCGGATGCTATCTATGGCAGTTAATTGATATCTGTACTTTAGAATGTTGTGTGCCACATGACTTGCTCACACATATTGTTTAATTGTCTTCCAGGGGCATGGCCCACCAATGCAACTTGTGTTATACAGCTGCAGAGGAACAGGAGATACACAGCAGCCTGGTGCAGCACTACACCCTGCTGTTCTCTAGAACCAGCCAGGACCAGCATGAGCAGACTGCACTGTGGCAAGATCTTGTTCGTCGGGTAAATGACATAGGCATGCATAACCGGACATATGAGCAGGTACGCCATCACTGCAGTGATTTAATTAGACATGTCCGGCGGCGTGCGTCTGATATCCATAGACAACAGCTTACCACAGGTGGTGGGGTAGCCATTCATCCCCCCCTCACCAGAGTGGAGGAGCTGCTCATAAGCATGGTGGCTCCTGGCCAACAACAGGAACAGCAACATACATGTGTCATCATGGAGTCCGGAGCCAACCAGCATGTTAACATGGAGTGTGCAGGTAACATGCCCTATCTGTAGACTACCGTTACCTGTATTGGTAGATTATGCATATGTGAGATGTGTAATGTGTGTTTAGCAGTTGTGCTGCCTAGTGTTGTGCAATACTGATATGTGGAATATAATCTGTATGCCTGTGACTGTCAACTGTTGTACTACTGGAGTTTAGCAAACTCACAGTAGCAATGCCACAGTTGTGGCCTCTGACAAACTGTCTCATATTCTTGTAGGTCGCTCTGGTGTGACAGCAAGGCAGCTGGTCGATGCTTGTGAGTGTGTTATAAATGTAATATTGCTAATGAAATGTGCATGTCATAGGTGAGGTGAAGGCCATGTTCACGTAACACACCTACGCATAATGCATGCTGTACATGTTTGCTGTGAGACTATGCACATCTCAGTAATGTCAGTAGCTGCCTCAATCACATGCAATACACAGAGCATCGCACACAATTGTGGCAACACCATACTGGACATTGGATAGGCATAGTTGATACACATGTACACAACATACACAACTTTGTCATACGCAGTACACATTAACATGCTACACATGGTGTATACAGATACCCACTGTAAGGTCACACTTCAGTATCCCCACTGTAAGGTCACACTTCAGTATCTCACATGTCATCCACACAGCACACATAATATACCTGAGGGGTAGAGGCCTATCATGGGGCTGTGCGACACTCTTCAACACATAACACATTCATGTTAGGCAATGCTCCCTATTGGGCACCTTACAAACCCATGTAACAAGTGGCTGTGTAATTGTGAATGTAGCCACGGTACTGCATTCAGGCACAGCATGCTAGGTGGCAGTCTGGCACACATTAGTAGCCTTGAGTGACCACATGATGCATGATGATGATGGCTCATGGTACTACACCCCATCCAGTTACAGTGACCACAGTACTACACATAGCAGTCATTGCTATGCACTTCAATGTTGTGTGTTTGCAAACATATGCACCTATACACAATATGCATAGCAATGACCATTTGTACAAAGTGACACATATATGTCTTGTAATGTTATTGAGTGTATAGGTCACACGACACACATTGGGTATGTTTGATGTTCAATGTTGCAGTCATGTTGTAGCATGCCATGTCATGGCTGGCACTGGCATGTCCACAATATGTCCTACACTCACCATAACCACTGTACAATGGCCATGTTGAGCAATGGTATTCCATCACGTATACATGCACCACTCATCCTGTGTGTATACATAGCATGCATGTGCTAAACCTGTGTCCACAATTATCTGCTACAGACACAGACACTGTAATCAGAAATGGATATCTATGTGACACACAGATACACATCCAGCCATGGTATGTATACCTGTGAGTGATGGTGCACAGGACATTGCAGACCTTTTAATACTTGCACAGCAATGCTGTGTCCATGTACACATTGCATTCCAGGGTGAGGCCAGTCACTGAACAACAACACACATGCATCAAAGCCATGTATACTGTTAATAACAAGGGCTGTCTACACTCGCACTGCATGGTCTTGAGCAACAAATTTTCTGCATGCTGACACAAGTGATATGACTGTTTGCCTTGTGATACTGTAACCCACCTTAAACCACTATTGAGTATGTTTTGGATTGCTGGTGGTGTGTGTGGGTATCTGCTGTAGTGAGGAGGGTATTTGTGTGCATGTGTGTATGTGTGCATGTGTGCATGTGTGCATGTGTCCATGTGTTCATGTGCGCATGTGTTCATGTGTGCATGTGTGCATGTGTTGATGTGTACATCTGTTCATGTGTTCATGTGTGCATGTGTTCATGTGTGCATGTGTGCATGTGTTCATGTGTGCATGTGTGCATGTGTTCATGTGTGCATGTGTTCATGTGTTCATGTGTGCATGTGTGCATGTGTTCATGTGTTCATGTGTTCATGTGTTCATGTGTGCATGTGTTCATGTGTTCATGTGTGCATGTGTTCCGACATCATGTACAGGTCGTAAAGTGTGTTTACTGTCTTCCTCCCACAGGTGCTGTATTAGGGCTGGTTCACTGCAGCAGGGAAACTGATGTCACTGAGCCACATAGTGATAATGAAGATAGGTGTGTGGAGGCACAAGTGTGTTTGCCAGGGTCTGTCGTTGGGCCACCAATCGACAGTACACAGCTGACCACCCCATCCATGCATACAGTCATACTGCCAATACAGCCATCGCCAATGCCCATAGCTGAGGGACAGCGTACAGTTGGCATTGGCCAGAACAGTGTGGTATCCATGGCACATGCATCCCAACACAGCAGCCATACCCAGATGTCTGAAAGGGTACCACATAGGCAGATGTCCAGGGGTTCTCATAGGAGAACTGCTGCTCATCATGCCACTGACAGACGTGCCACAGGTCTGACAATGTCACACATGTTCCAGGCTGTCATGGAGGCACAGGTACATATGGAACGGTACACCAGACAGGGACTAAGGACACAGAAGGCACATAACACCACCATCATTGACAGTATCCATGACCTAGCAGGTGCCATCCATCATTACACTGAGGTCACTGATAGACGTTGGGGAGAGACATTAGATATCCTCTGCAATGTCATGTCCATGTGTCAGGACAGTGTGGGATGGTTGAGACAGGGACGTGGACGTATACCAGCAACATCAGCAGCTGGCAGTCACTGCGGATGTCCCTCAAGCCACAGCCACTCCCGTAGTGCCAGTACCAGCCCCAGCAATGTTGGGAGTGGGCTGTCCATAGAATGTCCTAGAAGACCATGTGCACGTGGCTCTGGACAGTCCCAGCAGGGACCTGTGTCCAGTGTACATCCATCCACCTCTGGGTATAGTACCCAGTCTGGCTTAGTACCTGATAGTGTCAGTAGCACCCCTGCCAGGCACAGGTACCGTATCCATGGCCAGAGACGGTGATCTGTTAAGCCCCGCAGGTACAGTCTGTGGCTGTCCCACAAATACCCATATATGGCAGCCACATGGTGGAACTGTGTGCATGCAGACACACACACATACTCCAGACACCTAGGGATAACACATACCCACACACATTACAACAACATTGGCTCATTCCAGTATTCTTGCCCTCCCCCCCCCACACACACACACATACATGTCAAGTGGATGGCTCACTGTAGGCCGCTGGCAAACCAACAACACACCCTGTGCATATGATGAAACCTGTGTCACCTCCTGTCATCTGTAACATCGATGCAGGAACAGGCTACCATGGTGCTGATGCACAGGGTGTCTATATAGCAGTATAGCAATGTTAGCATGTTGTCAGCAGTAGAGTGTAATGATATGCTTGAAGGTGTAGCTGAGCAGGCATGATGCATTAAAGCTATGATTGTCATTGCAGTGTTGTTTACACCAGTGTTGGTTCCAATTGTGCATTGTCTGGCCACGTGCCACTTGGCTGATGTGTGCAGTATTGGCAGCATGTGTTAGAGAGTGGACAGTATGTGTGAGATGTGTGTAGCACAGATTTGCAGGTATACAGTTATGAACATGGTGGAGGTGCACTGTCTGCATGTATGTGCATAGTGGACACATGGCCAGGGTGACATGCTCTGTATTACACAGTAACACTCCATAGTTTCTATTGGTGGCCAGTATGCATTGTACTACACACATTCCGGAACCTGACTGCACATGTGTGTATGACATGGTTTGACACTATGCTGTGGGTGATACTGTTACTACCTGTCATTGTTTTGCATTCTGGTAGCATACATCACTTCCACAGCCTGACCATAACCAATCATTAGATGATGTCTTGACAACTGACACACAGATGTAGGACACACAGCAACATTTGGATCCTTCAGGTACTATACTATGCCAGTAACCACTGGTATTCACCTGCACCCATTACTGACACCACTCCTGTTTGGCATATAGCTCTCTTAGGTACAAGCAATCACAGTAGGGATATGTCCGCCCACGTCCGGTAATGCATACTGTGGCCTATAATGCATTCTCCAGATGACACACACATCCTGCACAAGGGTATCATACAGACAGATGCCTGTTGTCAAACCCATGCTGGAAAGCTATAAGCCAAACTAAGCATAGTCATCCACCTTTACAGAACATATTATCGCCACAGTACCACATAGGTAGTAGCCAACAACATGATGAACAGGTACTGATGTGTACATGCAACCACATGTTACGACATCTGTCATTTGTTAATCACATTTCCAAAGGTATTTTGAGATCCCTCGGTGGATCACATAAGCAATAAGGGGTCTGCATGCATATCCACAAAGGTTGTTCAACACCTGTTATAAATAGTCATCACTGACAGACTTTGCTGCTTTTGAACAGGTCTGACATATACCTTGGCCATAGACCCTCACACACACATTCCAATAGGAACCGTAATGACTTTGTGTGACACAGATGACCTAGGCCAGGGATCACTGCAGTGGCTGGGCTTGTCACAAGCATACAGATGTGACCTAAGGTCTGGGAAGCAGCAGTACAGTCTGGTAAGGTTGACAGCTGTGTTCTTGGAGAAAGCAGGGTTCCCACACATGCAATCATTGAGGTAACATGTACGTATATGTATTTGCCACACAGCTAGCTCACATGTGCAATGCATACTGATATGTTATACAGTAGTAAAAGCAAAACCCACAACACATTGACCAACAGTGTCACACACATACAGCACACACACTCACCAAGTGCAGGATTCAAACCCCTACTTAACTACTTCTTGATACTAGTGGAGTTCACATAAACATGATGCGCTATACATATTACTGGGAGTTCTCTTTTCCACAGGTATATTTGTAGGATGGTGACATCATCAGACTTGACAAAGGTTGGTTTACCACCTTTGAGGTGTTTCACTACTCTCCTAAAAGGTTGATCCTTCCCAAGGAGACCACACACAAACACACAGTTGTCCAGTACAGGATTCAGACCCCTACCTAACTACTTCATGATACTAGAGGAGTACACATTAACACGACGCACTATACACATTACTGGGAATTATCCTTTCCACAGGTATATTTGTAGGATGGTGACATCATCAGACTATACAAAGTGGGTTACATTAGGTGACATTAGATGGGCTACATTGAAGGAATGTCTAAACACTTTGGGCATGTGATCATCAAAGGTGAGTTTACTATCTACCTGTGTCCCCAGGGCCATAATGACTTTCTCTGTACATGCTGGATTACCAACTATGTGGTAATTTGTGTGCACTTTGTTTTACCCAAAGGGGATGACTATGCATTCTCTGCCATTCAGCTTGAGGGCATTGTTTTGACACCAGGTATCTGTCTCTGTAAGACACTTCTGGAGGATGTTTGTGTCAGCTGTACAGTCGATTATGGACCACAGTTACCACTCATCTGCAAACCTGTTCAGTCATACATCTGACGTGCTTCCCTGTACCTCTGAGCAGTATCTACTGAACAGTTGGGGTCCCAGGACCAAGACCTGTGTGATGCCATTTGTGACTGGCTTAGAGTTGGATATGGCACCCGCAACTATGAACATGTGTGCTTGATCTGTGAGCCACTTGGCCACCCATCCTGTGACATAGCTGTTAATGTTCAAGCTGGTATACTTGTCCATGATGACATAGTGTGGAATGGTGTAGTAAGCCCTTAGTGAGGTCCAGGTGGGCTGTGTGGACTACTTTCACCTCCATCTATGTTCATGGTAACTGTTTTAAATAACTCAACTAGGTTTGGGAGCCAGGCTGTGCCTTTAACAAGGCAAAGTTGTGTAGAGTCCAGTGTCTGGAGATCTCCACTGTCTCAGTGTCTGGGTTCCATGACAATTGGCTCAATAGCTTTGTAGACCCAGCTGAGTAGACATATTGGGCAATGGTTTCCAGGTTCTGTTTTGGCACATCCTTTGTGGAGCTGGATGACTGTTAGTGTATGCCATTCTTTGGGTACATAGCCTGTGGTACGGTTGAGTCTGGACAGTGAATGTAGGTGAGTGTGTAGTTCCTTATGGACCTAGTGTAAGATGCAGCCTGGGACAACATACAGTCACACTGATGCTATGTTCTTAGCTTTGGTGAGGACTGTCTTTACCTGCATGTCCATGACGTCTGGGTCTCTGCATCCTTCTGTGATGGACACAGGCCCTTTTGGGGGTGATGAGGAGGAGTTTACACAGAACTTGTCCCCCTGGATGTGGGCAATGAAAGTTGGCTTGGTGTATTTCATTCCTTTTTTCAGTAGCTGACAACATATTTGGAAGTTGACACCTACATGTCTGGTATAGCTACCGAAGGCTTTGTGGTTGTTATTCTTACATTCCTTGGCTATTTGTCTTTAGAAACTGCCCTTGGATTATTTTATGAGTGATCATTGTTTCTTCCTGATAATGATCAGTGATGCCTTTCCTTTAGTGAAGTTGGATCTGTCATGTGTTCATTTCCTCCTTCTCTTGTCTAGCTTATTTATGGACAACAAGCTCCTGCTTGTTGTCCTATTTTTGGAGGAGTGCATCTTGGTTTTATTTGTGGTGTCTCATTCCATGCATCCCTGTAGATGCTCATAGGATGCACTTGTAAATGTTTCTACAGATTGCATACCATTATCCTATAGCAAGAGGTGTTCAAAACTTTCCACTTTGGTCTTGGGAAGTGTGCAGTTTGCTTTTGCAAATGTCTTCACAGTGGTTTCATTGATTTGGCGTGGGTGCGAGATGTGGATGTCCAGTGTGATTACTTCATGATCTGATATTCCCAGCGAGGGGTTTATCCCTGTTGTGGAACACTGGTACCCCATGTTGGTGATGATCATGTCCAGTATGTTGTCACCTGTAGTAGACGTGCTGACCAGCTGTTCCAGGGTGTTAGAGTTTCTTCACTGTAGGACACATTGGGCAAAGGACGTTGTACATGAGTAGTTCACACACTCAATGTTTGGGTAGTTGTAATCTCCTCATATAATGGTGTTTGATAGGACCTTTATATTTACCATTGTTCTCCGGAATACTGAGTAAGGTTCCTGAGACAAGGTACGTAATCTGTAGCAGGCTACAATCTGATGGTCAGCTTTGCCCAACGTTAGTTGCACTTGCATGGTCTCCAAGGCCTCATGCTGTGCCAGTAACCTGAAGGTGTGGATATCCATAAGGTAAATGGCTACACCCCTTCCTTTTGTATTTCACTCGTGGTTTTGGGTCCAAAGGTCAGAGTGATTGTGAGTGTTTTACATGGGTCATATCCAGCAGCTCTATGTTTGACATAGCTTTGTATGTTAGGCAGTGAACACCTCTGAGTAGGCGATATGCAAGGGAGTACGGATGGAGCATTTTGCGATGGTCTGTGTATGGCATGTATTTCAGGCCACTAATGCTCTTTGTAAGGTATTGCTGCTGGCTTTCCAGTTGCTGTAGTTGTCTTGTGAGGTACATAGCAACAGTGGCATTGTACTCTTTTATAGTTCTAGTGAGTGGTGAGTAGAGGGGAACACTGTCCTCTTTTATTCTGCATGAGACACATTTTGTGATGAGGTGTGCCACATAAGAGGGTTTCCTGACTACTGTGGGAAATGTGCTTATCACAGTTGTATCCACTGTCCACCTGTGATCCAGGGTCTCTTGTCACACTTACAGTGTAAGGTATACTACCACCTATGTTGTAGTTCTTGGCTACAGAGATTTTAACAAAGGTGATGATAATGCACCTTTTGGCATTGAGCTACAGCCCATAGCTTGGACAACAGCCATCTGTCTCAGTGAGGCCCTTTTGTAGGATGTCCACATCTTTAGTGTTTACAATGATGGCTCCTAGTTTGCAGTCCTCTGGAATCTTCAGTAGCCACAGACCTTCCATGTTAATGTTTACTTCAGGGAAGTAGATACTACACAGCCTGGGAAGTTATCTAGTCCCATGGCTGCTGTGATACTGGCTTCGGAGAGTGTTTCTTACCTGTGCAGCCGTGATGACAGCAACTTTGCAGTCTTCCATTATAGACATGTGCTCTTTCATGGGTGAGAGGGGGGCAAAGTTAACACTGATCCTATCTGTCAGGATGTTGCCAATATCAGTTGGCTCTGTACATTCAGTGCCATTGAGCTGTAACTCAGAACAGATATGAGTGTAACCATGACTTGGACCTGTCTGTTGGGCAGGCATCTCCTGTGTAGACAGTATGCAACAGAGTACAGCTTGGGTTACATTCATTCTTGTTGCATGGGGCAACTATTTGAGGCCAGTAATCCTCTTGCTAAGGTATTCATTGGCCTTTCTAGCTGCTGAACGTGCCTAGTCAGATTCATCGCAAGTGAGTTGTGGTACTCTCTGACAGGTCTGATGACTGCTGAGTAGTGGCAACCTCCTTTAACCTACATGCACAGGACCTTGGCAGTTTGTGTGAACACATAGCAGGATTTTCAGACCACTTTGTGTATGTGTTTCTGGAAGTAGAGATTACTATTTACATTTGTCCATAGATCCTTTATTATCACATCCGTATTTAGCCTAAGTGTGTGAGCATGCTCAGTATGACCTTTCAGTATCTTCCTGCCTGACATTTGCTTCGAAGTGTTTGAGCATGCCCAGTATTACCTTTCAGTGTGATGCTGAATGAAATCCACTATATTTGTCAGAGTGTGTGAGCATGCCCAGTATACACATTTATACTATATGTGTATGGTAAATCAAGGTGTATTTTTACAGCAAGGCTCACCTTTGTGCCATAGATTAACAGGGATCATGCTGTGCCTGCAGTGCTTCCATGAGACACTTTGCATAGACTTATCAACATTTCTACATACAGGGGGGACAGCTATTCTTTGCACATTTCTACCCGTGGGCATACCGGATTGTTACTGTGGGTGTAGATAGGATGTGGGTTTCACCTGACACTTATACACATTTGCTGTGCCTGCACTGCTATGTACAGGACACCATTACAGTCTGTACTGTTGCCTATCATACTGGCTTGAGGCATACTACTGTACTACAGATCTTAGCGTCCATTGTCACATATATTAGCTTGGGACTTCATAGCCTACACAACCCACATCACAATGCCTGGCCTGATGTTCTCTGTCTGCATAGGTGTGTGGGTGAGGTTACCCATTTGCCTCATTAGGGACATGATACAATTGTCCTGCTGTGTCTGTGCTACTGTAATGCTATCATGGCTTAGTGGTTCAGTACTGTGACTGTAATGCACAGTATCCTGGTTTCAAGCCCTGTCACTGCTTTTTATTTTCATGCTGGCCAGACCAGACTGCTTAAGGAACAGTAAAGCAGTTATGAGCATGTTTAACTGACTTTGCTCAACTTTGCCCGACCTTGGCTAACATTGCACGAGCAATTTTGTTTACATATACTAGATATTGGTAAAAGCTGCTTAGCACTGCTTTATATTGCTTAAAACATGGCAATCATGCCTCAGGTGGTGCTGCAGGGCTGCCTATGTTGGATGCACATACTACACTCCCTATACATGTTTGGAAACATGTAGTGTCAAGTTAGGCATCCCTTTTATTTTATGTGCAAGTCAGAGAGAGGTATCATTTCCAGGGTTCCTACTGAGCCAGTGTATGTGCTATGCATTGCCTCTTTGCCAAGGCCAAGGCATACTGAGCATGCCTCCTTCTGCCTATTGGGGCAGGCTCAGGTTGTTCCTCCTCCAAGTCACGCTCTGCCTGTGTAGGCCTTGGCAAAGGTGGGGGGCTGTTTTTCCCTGCCCCATGCTGTTCCTGCTGCAGCTGTTTTCGCAGGATCATATTGTGTAGCATGGCACATACCATGACAATTTGGGTACATGTAGTTGGTGAGTACTGCAAGGCTCCACCAGATGTATCCAGGCACTAGAACCATGACTTGAGCATCCCAAACACATGCTCGATTACATTTCATGTTTGTGCGTGTGCCTCATTATGGAGTTCTTGTTCAGGTGTGTGTGCATTTCTGATGGGTGTCATCAGCCATGGCTCCAGTGCATATCCAGCATCCCCCACTAGGTGACTGTCAGGGATGTCCCCATTGGCAAATGTCTGGTACAGCTGCGTCAGATGCCAGATATGGGAATCGTGGTAGCTTCCAGGGCAGCCAGCACACACATTCAGTATTATGCCCTGGGCATCGCACATGACCTGGCAGTTGATGGAGTGGAAGCCCTTGCAGTTGATGTAGGCCCTACCCTGCTCACTGGCTGGTGCTTTGATGTGTATGTGCGTGCAGTCAATTGCACCCACTACCTCAGGGTATTCTGCTATTTGCTGGAAGAGACGCATATTGCTGGCCAATACCTCATGGGAATTGGGGAAATATACATGATCACTGACATGTGCTGACATGGCATTCAGGAACTGGTGCAGTACCCTGGATGCTGATGCCTGTGAAATCCCCATCATATCACCAGTTGGTCTCTGGAAGGTACCTGTTGCTAGTATTCTTAGGCCAACATATACCTTGGTTTCCACTGGGATGGGCTCCCCTCTGTTGGTTCTGTGTGTGAGGCATGGCCTGCACAGCTCAACAATTTGCTGCAGGAGCTCTCTGTCCACTCTATAGCGCTCCACTATCTCCAGCTCATGTAGCTCCTGGTAGGTTACCCTGTGTCTGTACACTCTTCTCCGTCTCTTCACTGTGGGTTGCTCAGCAGCATTCGCAATGGCACCACCCTCAGCATCTTGCACATGTTGCCTTATAACAGCAATGGCAGCCCCTAACATTTTTATGTCTCAGTTTAAGCTTTTTAAGTTTTAACTTCTCTTTGTTGACTGCAGTGTTGCAGTGTTTCTGAGAAAAACATGGGGGAATGTTGTTTGCAGAGTTTTAAGTGCTGGGCTGGGCTATTGTACTGCCTGTGTAATTGGCTGATTCTGATTGATTTCACTTGGCAGCTCTGCTAGTTCTCCTTGGTTAACTTCCTACTACTTCTTTTCCTTCCTTTTCCCTTTCTGTTTCCACAGGGGGCAGTGCCACGTAAACAAGCGCAAACACGCGCACACGAGTGCACACACGTGCACACAGGCTTACACAAGCTTACACAGGCTTATGCGGGTGCACATTTGTGTATACAAGCTTAGACGGCCTAACACAGGCTTACACGGGCATACACCCGCACACACAGGCTTAGACGGGTTTACACGCACGCACACGCACGCACACAGTGTAAGCAGCTTTGCACGAAACTTTTGTGATAGCCACGGTGTACACCTTCGGTTTCTGGGTTTCAGTTTAGACAACTGTAGACACACCTCTCCTAGTCCTGAGTAACTCACAGCAAACACATGCCACTCTGCTCCAATAAGCTTACAGTCTTTTTGATACATACCCCTCATGATGTCACCCATCTTCTACTCTGTTCCTCCCGTTATTCTAATCTTACACTCTAGGGACATGGTTCACATAGCAGGAAATATTGGGATTCACTATCCTTATCCTCATTTGCATAGGATTGCCTACTAATGCTTGGTTACATCTCTCACACTGAGCTTCCTCCCTTAGCAACCACTACTCAGTAGCAATGTTGTCTTCAGCCTGCCATTCACTTGCATGGCAGATGACTATTTTGAATTAAATCATATTTGTGGCTTTTAAATTCTTGATTTTCTGATTTTTTAGTGCACCGCACGTTTGGCGGCACTGCACTACGCTTAAACATCAGAGATCGAGGAAAAAAAAGTAATTACTTTTTATTATTTTGCAACACATACAAATGCCAATGGCCATATATTTGGCCATTGGCATCCTTCATCAACTGGATGCATCCTTTATTTGGAGCTGTCATGGCTCCGTTTTGCTATTTGCAGAACAGTACTCAGTTGCCAACCGAGTACATTTCTGCAAATAACACTACTCTTACTCGGACAGGTTAGTGTTTCCTGGATCGCTAATTTACCTCATTTGCATAGCTTTTAGCAGCAAGGGAGGTCATTTGCATAAACTAACTCTGTCCATGCAAGAGTCGTTTTAGGAGCTCTCTTGCACACCCCTGTCGGCTGTTCCTGGATCGCTCGGCAGACATGTTGGCTGCATGGAGTCTTACACTACTCTTAGACTCCATGCAAGCCTTTGTGAATCTGGCCCATAGTATTAAAGAGCAGAGATTAAATTAAATAACTGAATAAAAAAAAAAAGTTACATACTGGATAAAACAAGTCTTTTTACAGTATCATACATGAGGTAGTTTATAATACAGAAAAGAAATTATTTGTACAGAGGGATAATATAATTTTAGTAGTTACAGTTGCTGCTTTGGGGAGATAAGCAATGTAGTTTTAGTTTTAGAACACCGGGGTGAAAAAAAAAAAGTGGAGAAAGAAGATGTGGCATCAGAAGTTAGTCAGGGTTGCTACAGGAACATAACCAGTGTGTTTTGAGGTGTCTTTTAAGCTTTTGTTTAAATAGTGTAAGAGATGGAAGTAGGGTTAGTTCACTGGGTAATAAGTTCCAGTTTTTCCAGCAGTGTTGCAGAATAGGGAATCACCTGCCAAGTTATTGGTCTTGTTTATGTTAGCTAGAAGTTTACTGGAGGAGCGTAGGGAATTACGGTTTTTGTAGGGGGTGATGAGATTAGTGAGTATGGGAGTGTTAGGTTGGTAAAATATCTTGTGAACAATAGTCAGTTGAGAAAATATCAGATTGTTTTGTAGTTCCAGCCAGCCTAGCTGCTGCAGATTTTGACAGTGGTGAGTTCTAAAGGAATTACCAGTTGCAAATCTAGTGATGCTGTTGTAGGAGTTAGCTAGATTGAAAAGGTTATTTTTTTAGGCTAGTGTATATGGGTGCGGCATAAAGAAGAGTTGAGATTAAATGAGAGTGGGCAATTGTAGTTCTAGCAGTAGGAGATAAGAAGGGTTTCATTTTATATAATGAGCCCATTTTTCTGTTTACTGTTTTAATAATGTTGTTTATATGGTTATCAAAATTAAGGTGATTATCAATTGTAATTCCTAACAGTTTCGTAGTAGAGTCAGGAGATATAAGGGTGCCATTATTGGATTTGACAGAGAAATCTAAAGGGGTGGACTTACTGGTAGGAGTAAAGAGTAGGAGCTTAGTTTTTTGGAATTCAAAAGGAGGCAACGTTTCAAGAACCATGTCTCAACTGTGTTGAATACCTTCTGAGTTAGAGATTGCAGTTCTGATGGGGAGTTATTTGAACATATGATTGTAGAATCATCTGCATATTGTATGCAGGTGGCTTGAGGAATTGCTAAATAAAGGTCATTGATAAAAAGTGAGAAGAGAAGAGGTCCTAGAATGGAGCCCTGGGGGACTCCAAGGTTGACTGGTAGGTGGGATGATAGAGTATTCTCCCAGAGAACTGCCTGTTGCCTATTGCTTAGGTAGGACTTACCATTGAACTGCCAGAGTGTCAAGAGAAAGAGATTCTAGAGTATTTATAAGAAGGGGGTGATTTACCATATAAATGCTTTTGAGAAATCAATAAAGAGTGCAGATGAGAGGATGTTATTATTACGGTTTTTATTGATGGACTCAGTGAATGATAAGAGAGCAGTAGTGGTACTGTGAAATGGCCTAAAACCATGTTGGCAGTTAGCTAGTATGTTGTTTTGAGTTAAATGGTATAGTAGCTGTTGGTGAATACCTTTTTCCATAACTTTTGCTAAGGGTGATAAAAGAGCCATTGGTCTATATTTAGAGTAGTCTTTTGAGTTACCCCCTTTGTGTAGGGGGACGATGTGGGAGATTTTCCAAATGTCTGGGATGGTTCCCTCATTAATGGTTCTGTTTATAAGGATGGATATAGGATAGGCTACTGCTTTGGCTGCTTTTTGCAGGTATTCAGATGGTAACTGGTCAGCAGAGGGAGTACAAGGCTTACGTTTTTTCATGATGTTATAGATTAGAGTGGCAGATATGGGTTGTAAGTGGAATATTGGGAAGGTACCAGATGAAGAGGTAGGGAGGCTTGAGTTGTCATGGGCTAGTTGACTGGCTAGAGATTGTATGGTCTCTGTAAATAAGGTATTGAAGGCATTGGCAGTTTGATAGCAGTTATTGTGTTCAGCACCTAGAGGGGTTGCTGTACTAGAGTGTCCTGGGTGAAGAAGTCTATTAATATTTGACCAGAACTTCTGTGGGTTGTTTTGATGGGACTGCTGTAATTTACAATAGTAGTTTTTTTTGTCTGTCAGTATTGCTTTTTTTGTAATATTTCTCAATTGTCTAAAAGTTAGTTGCTCGGACGTAGTTTTGGTGGCTCTCCATTTATCCCAGGATTTGTTCCTAAGTAATCTTTTTTGTCGAGTTTCATTGGATAGCCAGGGGGCAGGTTTGGACTTCATTCTAATTGACCGTTTAGGAGCGTGAATATCAAGGATAGCTAGGAATTTGGAGTTGAAATATTTAACAGCCTCTTTGAGTGGGAGAATTTTTAGAGGTTTCCAGTTGCAGGCATTAAGTTAATTTTGGAATAGTACTGGGTTACAGTGTTTGTTTGTCCTTATGATCCTATATATGGGAGGGTTAGAAATATCTTTCCTTTGTCTAATAATATAAGTCAAAGTGTGGTCACTTACATCATCAGGCAGGGTTCCTACTTTATAAGATTGTTGTTGTTTATTGATAAGAATCCAGTCTAAGGTGCTCTATGGTTTGGTTTGTTAATGCTAGTTGTAGTGGTGATTGTTTGACTAAAGCCATGGAGATTAATATGGGAGGTAGGATTTTCAGTATTGACACATTTCCAGTCGGTATTGAAATCATCTAGTATTATTGTTTCTTTTGGGAAGGTAGAAGATACCCAGTTTAGAATATTCTCTATTAAGTTGATATTATTGCCAGGAGGTAGGGAAATGCAGATAATGTATAAGGATTTGCTAGGGTTGAGTTGAAATCTGGAGATAAGGATTTCTGCCTTACTATCCTGGGGTGGGTTAAAAGGTGAAGAGGAGATCTGGAGGCCATCTTTAAATAGAATTGCTACTCCACCTCCTTTACGTTTTGTACAGTCTTGTCTCAATATATTATATCCTGGAGGGATGATTGCATTGTTTTTAGTTTCAGGTTTTAACCAAGTTTCTGTCAGACAGAAAATATCAAAGGAGTGAATATCAAGGAGGGCATGGAGATGGGTGACTTTATTATTAATACTAGGGATATTGACATGTCCTATTAAGAAAGAGTTGGATGGTCTAGCTTGGGTATCCTGGGTTGACAGATAGGGGGCTATATGTTTTGAATGTGGGGACATTGTTTGGGCCAGGGTTAGGGTGGATATCTCCATCTTCCAAGGAGGACTTCTTTTGTCTTGGGACAGGGTTACATATAAAGCTAGTTAGATATTTCACTTTCCTTATGGAGAGATTATTGTATTTAATATGTGAGTCTATGGTATTTGGCTAGCAGGTAGCTGGGAGTGGATAAGATGTTTATTTGAGTATGGATGAGGGTAAAAGTTTGTATAGCTGTTTGTTTTGGAGAATAATTAAACAGATCATAATTCACTTTTTCAAAGGAGGTGAAATGATAGGCTGAGGTGAGTGCAGGTATGATAGTGGCTAGGAGTATAAGCTTGGTTAGGATAGCATTAGTTGTTGTAGGCATATTGTTAAGATTGCTTAAAGCAATGGAGAAGAAACAGGGATAAAAAAATAGAGAGATGAAGGGTATGGCTAAGTGGTAAGGAGAAAGGAGCTTATAAATGTTAGGCATCTGATGATAGGGTTACCTAGTGTAAAATGGAAATAGGGGCCTTTTAAGAATAGATAGGTGAAGGAGGGGTGTGGCTTAGGTATGTTTATTGGGTAGAGTATAGGATTGGAGGCATAGGAGGGAGGGTGTGGTGAAGTAAGTATAAGTTTAGGAGCACAGGGGGTGGGTGGGAATTGGGGGTAGGGTATGGGAGCCGAGTGAGCCCGTAGGGCAAACAGAGCCGGTCAAGAGCAGACAAAGGAAGAAAGTGCCGAGACAATCTATAAGCAGCAGACTCCCGAGGAGCTCCTGAAGGTAACAGGAGAGTGGGGAGTGATAGTTCAGCTGATTGCTTAGTAAGGGATAGTACTGTAGAGGAGAAAACTACATATAGGAGGAAAATTAAGGAGCAGTCAGTGATAGCAAGAGAAAAGAAAAGTAGTCTAGAATTTAAAACAGGAAAGTAGGGGTAGGGGATACTACACAAGCCTAGGATAGTGTGCCACATAGTGGGCAAAAAGTACAGTGCAGCTAAAGGCTAAAAGGTAGGAAAGAGATAGCTAGAACAGATGGCTCTGGTACTAATTACAGAGGGGAAACAAATAGTTACTTATGAGATAGTGAGGGAAAATGGTTGCTGGGTGCCTGGCTCAGTAGTGTGGATTGCATGCAACACTAAGTATTAATAACAGTACAGTTTAGCAGTTAACTTAGCGTAAAACATACTTTCTGCTATCCTTTGGGAACTGGTAATGGAAATAAAATGGCAGGGTTCTTTTGGGGTGAAGATGGAACGGTAGCAACTAGTAGTAGGGTGTCCTTATTGATCCAAATCCTAGTACAGGACTGGAGGTTGAAAGTTTTTTCTATCCTTTGGGAACTGGTAATTGAAATAAAATGGCAGGATTCTTTTGGGGTGAAGACAGGATGGTAGCAACTAGTAGTAGGGTGTCCTTATTGATCCAAATCTTAGTACAGGACTGGAGGTTGAAAGTTTCTTCTATCCTTTGGGAACTGGTAATTGAAATAAAATGGCAGGATTCTTTTGGGGTGAAGATGGGATAGTAGCGACTAGTAGTAGGGTGTCTTTATTGATCTAAATCTTAGTACAGGACTGGAGGTTGAAAGTTTCTTCTATCCTTTGGGAACTGGTAATTGAAATAAAATGGCAGGATTCTTTTGGGGTGAAGATGGGATGGTAGTGACTAGTAGTTGGGTGTCCTTATTGATCCAAATCTTAGTACAGTACTGGAAGTTGAAAATTTCTTCTATCCTTTGGGAACTGGTAATTGAAATAAAATAGCAGGATTCTTTTGGGGTGAAGATGGGATGGTAGCGACTAGTAGTAGGGTGTCCTTATTGATTCAAATCTTAGTACAGGACTGGAGGTTGAAAGTTTCTTCTATCGTTTGGGAACTGGTAATTGAAATAAAATGGCAATTATTAGGAATGTAAATTGTAGAGGTGACCTATACATTCAGTGTCATAGATTCTTACCCCAGGTTCCTACTCCCTCCCTTTTGGTCAATAGCAACAACAAGTAAAGAGAAAATAGATTCAGCAAGAAAGTTAAGGAAAAAAATAAGCAGTTACCTTTAAGGAGAGGAAAAATATCCAGCTCTTGTTCTGGAAAACAAACTTGAAATTCCATCATTCCCTTCAGAAAAAGGGGTGAGAACCATTTCATTGGACAAACATGCTTGTGCTCATGTTTATTCTCAAGCTTAAACTTGTAATAATGCCTGCATCTGTAGGAAGGGTTACTGTGTCATGATGCTTCACGTTCCAGCTAACTCTTTTAGCTACTCCCCCTCCCCCAGCTGGAGCCTAGCGCTTGACTCTCTTACCTATGACCACTGTGCAAATGCTGATGGCTGCAACCATTTCAATTATACATTTGTGTACAGTGTGCTGATCTGGTGGCATACAGGGAGAAAGCCCTGACTACAATATAGACAGCTCAGGTTTGATTAGCTGCTCAAGTGACTGATTCAATGGTAGGGTAAGATGGGAGTGCCTGTCTGAGAACAAGGTCAGTAACATGGGTGCCTCCTAGAATAATCCCTGGTGGACCTGGTTGAGCTGCCATGGAAACAGGGTGATACGTTGCAATGCTCTCATTGTATGCCTATTCCCTGGATATAACAATGTCACTACTAGTGAGGCGAAGAGTGGGTCAAGCATACAAAAGAAAAACCTCTGTGGATTGCATTAAGATTGTGCATGTGTCTGCAATTTGTGCATATGCAAACTACACATGTATAACTGACTATACATGCCACCCATATTCTATTAGTTCTTAATTTGCTTCTTAGAAGAAAGAAACACAATTTTCATTACATTTGACACCAGGTAAATACTCAAAGTTTATTTCACACCCACCGTTCTATACTATTAATGAATGGTTTATTGGGATAGACCAGGCTTCTTCAGTCCTGTGATCTACCTTGACTAACATTCCCAGATATGGAGTTACAAACTACAAACAAATATGCAGTGTATAGGCAGTCTTCTCAGTGTACCTTCTCAGAATTCATGAGTATATGATGGTCAAGGATCTCATATGTAGAATGCAAATGGTATTTTTCAAAGAATACGTCTAACCTTAGAAGAAGTGCTAGAGTTTTAAGGCAGTTGATGCAAATATTTGTGTTTTTATAAGTTTTCATCTGCTTATGAAATTCTTCTTCTCTCACAATATGTAAAGGAAAACTTTACAGTTTATTCATTTTATCATATAAACTGGTAGTGATGGCTGCTTTTGCGACCTTTTCAGGAAGGAATAAGGTCTCTTTCTGCTGGGTTTGAAGGACTCATTCTTACACCAACAATATTAAAAAACACCATCTGAAAAGAAGCATGTAGAGCATATTTAGAAAGCACAACAATTTTATTTAATGCAACATAGCTTTTGATTACATCTTCAAATTAAATTAATTGATTCAAGGCATACTGATTGTGAATATGAGAGATTTGGACAAATATAGGTCCATCTTAAATTGTAGTGACACAATGCTCATTTAATAAGCCACTTGAGTCAGGTAATTAAACTGTAAATTTTACCATAGCCTCTGGATATGTTTCTCTACTGTGTGTGCATTAACAGGTGACTGTAATTCCATGAAAATGACAGGTGGTCAGAAAAAAGGCAATAACAGTTAATATGCTAATGGAAGTACTTTTGCAAGTAGATTTATTAATATGGGTGATATGGATGAGTGGGTGAATGTTTTCTATTCTAGAATTTGGGAACTCAGTCGCAGTTCCAAGTATGTACAGTGTAGATTGAAATTACCTATTGAGAGCTAGGAGATGTTTATTTAGAGCAAATGAATGTGTGTGTGTGTGTGTGTGTGTGTGTGTGTGTGTGTGTGTGTGTGTGTGTGTGTGTGTGTGTGTGTGTGAGTGTGCGTGTGCACTCATCCATGTGAGGGTGTGTCTGTATGTATGTGTGCAAGTCTGTATCCATGTATCTATATATTGTGTAGTTTTTGGCTGTTTCTGGAGTCTAGGTAAAAGAACACCAGGGACCATGCTGCTAAAAAGCAGTGTTTTGTCTTCAGGTGAAATAAAACACACAAATGATTTAGCTTCACTAAGCATAAGGCAAGAAGAACAGCACTACTTTATGTTTCTTAATTTCACAGGATCTTGGTCAACAAAACACAGCTGCCTCCAATGCTTAACAGCTCTGTACAAACAACAGTTCCAGGTTTGATATTTTTCCGACATAAGCATTCTCAGTAACAGCAGCAACCTAATATCCCTACATCACAGGCAAAGCCACAGCTCTATCTAGATTAGCAACCTTGTACAGGGCAGTTCCCTGAACTGGCATTGCCCACAAACAACCCTGCCACTTCCCAACCAAAAAAAATCTCTTCTACTCTGTAACTGTAACAAACAAACTATGGAATGAAGTTAATTTACTGAACTAGCAGTATAGAGACCTGTTCTTTCAAAACCCTGGTAATTTACAGACAGACATAACTTTACTCAGAAATGTAGTTAGGGTATGACAAAAGGGGTATATACTCCTCCTGCAAGATGTTAGGAAACTTGATTAGTATGTGACAAGTTTCTGAGTGTACAGTACTAGCATTTGGAAATAAAACATTTATCCCAGCAACCACTTCAGTTACATATCCAAGTACCAAAATGAAACAGTTCCCCAAGCAACCCCTTCAGCAATATGTCCAACTGCGCACAAGTACTAAACATGGGACAGTTACCCAATCAAGCTCTTCAGTAATATGTTTCAGCATGTGTAACCATCAAAATGAACCAGTTTCCCAAGTGACACCTTCAGTAATATGTCCAAGTATTTAGAAGCACAAAAATGAAGCATTTATTCAAGTGACCCCTTCATAAATATGTCCAGGCATGCTGAAACACAAAATTAAAACATTAACCCCAGCAACCACTTTAGTTATATGTCCAAGTATGCACAAGCACACAAGTCAAACAGTTAATTAACTGATCCCTTCTTTAATATGTCCAAGTATGCAGAAACACCAAAATAAAACAGTTACCCGAGCGAACACTTAAATTATATGCTTGGGTTTGCAGAGACACATTTAACTAGGTGACCCCTTCTTTAATATGTAAAAGTAAGCACAAATACCAACATGAAACATATACCCAAGCGACCCTTCAGTAATATGTCCAAGTATGCATAACCACAATAATAACACATTAAACAAATGACCCCTTCATTACTATGTCCAAGCTTGCACAAACACATGTGAAACATTTACCATAAGGATCCTTCAATAATATGGCCAGATATGCACAAACACCAAAATTAAACATTTATCCAAGTGACCCATCAGTAATATGTTCAAGTATACACATGTACCAAAATGAAACATTTCCCCAAGTGACCCCTTTAGTAATATTTCCAAGTGTGCACAAGCACTAAAAAAGAAACAGTTACTCAAGCACTGTTCACAGGTCAAGTCAATGATGCTAGGTTTACCTTGGGTTTGCTCTGCAGGCCAAGTAGGATTATGGTATGCTAAAGGGTTTAACCACAGACAAATCACTGACATTCTCAAGTTCAGCTACAGATTCAGATAAACAAATTATGCTATGGTCTAATTTAAAATGCTTAGGATTCCTCCCTAAAGAATGAAATACTATATTTACATTTTGATTTGGTAAAATGCCAGTGGATAAGTCTTGAAAGCTACAACCCAATGCACTTAAAAACAACTAACTAATCTTCTTCCTGATTGATAATAAAACACTTTGGAAGCCTCAGATGGGTTTAAGCTAAAAGGTCTGTTATTGTTTATGGAGAAGGGTTGATTATGATTTGGCATAAACATATTTCCTGCTTAGTCATGCCAAGTACTGATGCCCTCAGGGAGGCTGATAAAAACAACATTCTGGCAAAAAAGCATTTGAAAGTGATGTTTCTTGAGAGTTCATATCAAATACTCTCTCACACTATATATTATTAACAATGATATATTATACCTTACTATTAAATATATATGATACAATATTCTATCAATATACAATAATATAGTTTATATAATAAGTAAAAGTATTTCACAATGAGAAATATCAAATGCCGTCTGCATGGCCAAAACCTAGCTGCATCAAGTAATGCACCTCCAGTGGTCGTCGTATGTTTACAGAGTCTATATAACTTCAAGGCAGCCTAGCTACAGTTGCTCAAGGAAAAGAAGTAAGGATTATGGACAGTAGCAATGCTCTTTCTAACACGTCACAAGTAATTGCTCTGCCACGCACCCCACCTGAGTGGTAACAGGAGCTAGAGGTTCTCCACTTCTGTGCATCATATTGCTATGACATGTACGTTTCTTGAAGCGGTATTTAGTCTTATCATATAAATGGTGTATTTAATGATGCCAGCCACCTTTTAGAAAAGCTGAATAGGCTACGGCTGTATGAGTTTGCAGTGCAGTGTACTTTCAACCACTATGAAGAGAAATGCTCCTCTGGCTGCACTCTTTATCTACAAAGTGTGATACTGCATGATAACTACATTAAAATCTGCAGTTTTGTACGTTCCTGTTTTCACCCACTTCCACTTTTTGACTTCTTCCTCCTCTTACCCATTTTTATTCCTTTCCAACTGCTCTGAGTGTGTTTTTATTTATTTAATACTATAGTTTGACAATTACACTTATTAAAATTTGACTATGTTTCTGGGCACTGTTGCACTCTGGTGAGAAATTCATTACTGGTTTCCTTTCAAACTATGTAAGGAAACGAAGCGTGCTATGAAGGCCTTAAAAAATTAAAAGAATACTAAACTAAGTAAAAGAAATCAGGTTCAGCAGAGGTGAGATGAAATAATCAGAATGGAACGGGATGATAACATAGAAATAAAGTAGGATCGCTCAAATCTTTCTGCACAATATTCAAAAAAGAAAATAATTCATCATCAGTGTAGTATTTTGCCAGGTCCTAAAATGTAAAAAACGAAATAATTGTGTCAGTGTAGCCATACACTGTAGCTGTAGTGTTAATGAATCCTTCCCCTAATATAAAGTTTGTGTCACCTCACTTACTTTACATACACTAAAAGGGGGGCTAACTGATGGAGATTGCACCCCCCCCCCAAAAAAAACTAAACAGAAACTTACTTTAATTCAATTATTAAATCAACTGTTGAACAGATGACATTATGAGGCAATGCTTTGTGTCATGAATTTATTCTGTTTAACTAAAAACTGTAAATCCTAGTAATCAGATACAGTGTCTAAGTCAAAGGGCCATGTCTCTACAATCTTAAAGTGTTCTTTTAAACAAACATAGGAAATTATTTGCTGTCTCTGCTTGTTAAGCTCTGATTAAATATTTGAAAGTGCCACGCATAATTAATCCAAATGCTATTAATTATTACCTGGTAAAGGGTATAAAAAAAAAAAAAATGAATCGAATGCTTAAGTAGATTTAACCACCACTGAATCAAACGCAACTACATATATTTACAGTACCCAGCTCAGATCATGCTGACACTCGCACTTACATAATTGCCGTACAGTTTTCTGTAAACTCACCGAGAAAAAGAAGGCAGCACGAGCCAGCAACAGTCAGTTCTGTATAGTAAGTCCCCACAAAAATGGCAGCTGTTGCAGTATGAGAATTTAACTCAGTACAAACTCTGTAGCAGCAGTACAATCCATTGAGGAAACAAAAATATCCAACAACAGATAACTGTAACAGAAGTTCCTGCTTGTGGCCGACGGTGGTTTTATGCATAAGGAAAGGCATAATTAAATGCAAGTGCTGAAGAGGGTGTGAATAATTACAGGGTGGGCATTTACTGAGTGAAAGCTGAAGAGGTGGGCATGTTCAAATGGATTCAACTGAAACCTTCACTCTGACTGATGGGCGACTTGCCGGAGAATCAAGCAAGCGAGAAAGTATGTTTAGCTTAAAAATGGCAAGCTGCACCAATAAACGATCACTGCTAACCATAAAAACAGAGGAAATAAATAATATCTTGTGCACTGACACTTTACAGTGATGGGATCATTAGGATGGGGAAAAATATGACCTAGAGAAAAAAATCTCATGTGGTTTCCCGCAGTTGTCCTTTAAGATATGAATTGCTCTGCGTATATAATGTAATGGTAGCAAGTCACATGTTAATGAAGTCAGAGCTTTTCTTTCTCAACTGGTAGCAGCTTCACCTTTGGTGATGGTGGGTTCATTTCTAACTCCAGGTGACAGGATTGCTAACACTGTAGTGCAACACTAGTGTGGGGTAGGGACTGCACAGGGGCTGCTCAAAGAGACCAAAAGCAATACCTTATACTGAAAACTGCCTTCTAGCATTTAATAAGGCAACATTTTCTCTAGTTTGTTTCATCCAAGGTATTTGACAGTATCCTTTGGTGAGGCCTAGTGTAACTTGATATCTCACCTTCCCACGTTTTTCAGTGATTTTTTTTTATCCTTGACATGGGATGTTCATCAAACTCAAATTCTCATTTAATTGACAAAAAGCATTGCAAAACTATATTCTGTCACCTTGCTTGGTTACTAAAACAATAGGGCTTTTTATTGTACTATGAGATTCTACTGTTACTGCCTAGCTGCAACATCTTCTGAGTTTTTTTGGTTAATCACCACAGTTTTGGCCACAGCCACTCTTCTATAAGACTTGATTCTCCTGGTAACATAACCTTACCTTTTCATCTGGCAACATAACAATATCATCTTATATTAAGACTGTCCTCTCAGGCAGAACTAAAACACACATTTGTTTCACTGAACAAACTCTTGTATTTCTCTTTTTCTAACTTGTGGGCAGACTATCATCAGTTTTTACTTCTGGTTCTAGATTGTCTCAATAAACTTTCTGTAAGCAAACTTGCTTTAAGAACTTCCTGCTCCTCCAGGCTTATAAATACTGATATTGTAGACTGCTCACCAGCATTTTAAAGGCCTTACAGGGATTATGTCATTTTGCCAAATGCATTCTCTCCTGTAAGAAATGGCACCAACACATATCTCCAGGCTGAAAGTTTCTAAGCTAGTCTATTTTATAAGTCCTGTTCTGGGCTGCTTTAGGCTGTTCCAAATGTACTGAACAATTGGCATGACAGTGAATATGCTTTCTTGTATGTCATAAAGATTGCACTGCACTTTTGAAATTGGTAATCTATTCTTCACAGACTTCCTTAGCTATAACTAAAATTTCTAAGTTGACCTCCCATAAAACAGTTCAAAAGGATACAGCTAAAAGAACACCAAAGTGTTTCCTTGAAGGCAAACATTAGGTATTGCAATATCTTGTACTACAGGTTTAGCAAACAAGTTTCATGTTGAGTGATAAAGCTACAGGTCACAGAGTTAATTACTCCTGCAGTATAAGTTATAACATATACCAGATAATATTATTTTTGTTTTTAGTTTCACAAGAACACACCTCTGATATGACTGAGATCCATACTGTTTGTCATGTTGAAAAAATGCAAAATGTACAATTTTGGGAAACAAATAGCAAAATCAGAACATCCAAATGACTACATGAGGCTACTGCTGGCACCAAGCAACAAAGGAAGATTTCTGTATAACCCTAGTGGCCCAGATCCTGTAAAGTTTGCAGCAGCCATTTGAGGACAGAGCTGCTTGCTAAAGGAAGACATCAGTGTACCAGTTGCAGATGTGATTTTAGAAGATACTGAAAGCACTCCAAGTACTTAGCTATTTAACATAGGGTAATTACAGATTCTGCAGAAACCCGTCTGATTCCAAAACACATCGGGCATGCCCAACACAACTTAAAGTAACAGACTACAATGCTGTCTCATTCTGAAATCCTTTGCGTATGCTATACCACCCACTAAGAACAGAAGCTACTATTGTTCTGCTATATTCCATAACAATACCAAAAAAAAAAAGATAAGAAAATGGAACCTGCAGTTAATGAACTGCAACAGGATGCAGTGATACAAGCCATGAATGAGGCTGTTGTTGTGCACCCTAGCAGGCAGCTAGCAAGAGTCAGAGCATGGCTGTAACTAAACCAGTTGTCAGATCAGGAAATAATTGACAAATATTGACTATACAGACAAAATGGTGCAGGCTGTCTGTAACATGTGTTCCCTACACATGTCAGTGCAGATCCTGCAAAGAAACCCTATCCCCCTTGAAACTAAAGTGTGTCTCAGCCTGGGTGTATTTGCATCTGGGACATTCTAGAGACATAAAGGTGATGCTGTAGGAGTCTCACAGGCGGTGTCCACCAAATTCCTGGCAGCAATGTGCAGCACTGTGGGTGACTACATCCATTTTATATCCATGCCTATGGAGCAGAAAACTGTAGTGCACCAGTTTTACAACACTGCAGACTTACCCCATGTACTTGGTGCAATAGATTTCATGCACATACCTGTCATAACACCAGTACATCCTGAAGCAGACCAATACATAAACAGAAAGGACTGGCCATCCCTGAACTGCCAGATTGTGTGTGCACCAGATGGCAGCATAACAAATATCATGGCCACACACCCTGTAAGTGTCCATGATGCTTTTGATGAGAAGGGGATACAAGTTAGGCTAGTCTACAGATAGTCGCCCTGCTCACTACAAGTAACTACAGCCCACACTTCTTCTCCCCAGATTAGCTATGTTAATAACTGCTTTACATAACTTGTGTAATTACCCTTTGCTTTAAAAAACAACGATACGAGTGTGTGATGTTGTAGGTACTGTGTTCTGTTCCCAGTGTTCACACATCTATTTGGATTCCTGCAGAAAAAGTGAAAAAAAAAAGAATCTCCACAAATCTGAACTTTCTGGCACAATTTTTATTACCCACATTCCACAACCAATCCAATGCAATGATCCCATGATTGTGATAGACATAACTGCTCTTTGCTTTCATGCATCAATTGCTCCCCAGTAGAGAACACTTCAAGTGTTTTGGTACATTGGCAAGCTAGAAGGGCATTAATGCCCGTGCTTGAAATATTTGTATGTATGTATGTATGTATGCATGTATGTATTTAATCTGATATCATCAAAGTGGTAAAAGAAAGTAGCCATAGCAATGTAGATCAAGCTGATATTGCAGGATTAATCACTTAGCTTTGCCTTTAACACTCAGCTCAAACACACACACACACACACACACACACACACACACACACACACACGTGCACACATACACAAAGAACTTTGTCATAGATCTCAACCTTTTAGCACAGCTACCAAGAGCAAAATCAAAAGTTACAGAGGTCTATAATTACTAACAAATCTGAAACAGTCCTGTTCTCTAATGTACTTAGAAACAGGATAGAATAATGTTTTTTACATTAACATCCATTCTTCCAATAAATATGAAGTCTGTAACTCAAAAGTTTATACTTGTTAGTGTCAGTAATCCTCACTGATTTCCCTTAGAAAAAGGGTTCAAGTTATAACCAACCCCAGCGTCAAGGTACCCATTCATGAAACCTGCCATAGTCCATGCTCCACAGATAGAGCAATCCGTAGGAGACAACAGTATGAGACTTTGAAATAAATAAGAAGAAAGAGTTTATTTTCTAACCTTTCTAAATACAACAATAATAAGGCAAGCTGCAGGCTTACTTTTTTTCCAACACTAAGATGACTGAACAAAATATCTGTACAGAGTTCCTTCTTCCATACCTCTTAACTTCTTTGTTGAAGAAGTCTGGGCAAAGCTAAAAATAGTGGGGATAAAGGCCCACAATCAGGGACAATTTTAAATACTATTCTAATCTGCTTAATAAGTTAATACAACAACAGATTTTTGCATCAGCAATGTATTTTTGAACAATAAAAGGATAGAACTCTTAATGACAGTCATTACTGACTGTAATCCTCAGTGACTTACCAGAAAAGCAAAAATTATACAAGGAACAAGTGAAAAATGAGGCACCAACTTGGGGTGTAGCCAGGAATTTACAAATTGAACTTAATGAAGCTATATTGCACCACCCCCATAAAATGTGTAGGTTATGCCGGAGCACTGAATTATATTGTTACAACAGTATTGCATCCCCCATAATATACAGTGGCCATGAGTTGGCACATCAGTACTTTATCACTCTGGCCACATCACATGGACTGTTTTTTAGTTATAGTGGTGCAACAAGTTTCTGTAGAAGCGACAGAAGACTTCACTTGCAGGGCATTACTGTGACAAGTCTCTTTGCCATATCATGGCAGCCAGTCTCACAGATGTCCATTGACATCAGTGCTGACATTCAGCACCAATCGTCTCTGCCACATCACCGCAGCCAATCCCAGAGTTTCAACCACATTAGTGCCAGTGTTCAGCACCAGGCCTGTTTGCTATATCGTGGTAACTTGAGCCACAGATCCATTGAGGCAAATAATATGTAGCACTAACAAGCTTCTGTACCACAGCATAGAAGGTAGTCCTCAAAGTAACATTCATTCTCTGTGCTCAGGCAAGCTGGACCAGCATGCATGCCTTAACACTCTACGCATAGCCAGAGTAACTACTTTAATGCATCTAAACCTATCAAAAGAGCACCTCTGAGTTCACAGGCTTTAAAAAGACAAAGCTATTAAAAGTATAGGTATGATAAGCTCTCAAAATTCAAATGCAAAATTTCCATCCCCTATGTAGCCCCAGCTGTCACTTATACCAATGCATTTTACTCAGCCTAAGAACCAGCATACATAAAGCTGTAGTAAACAACACCAAGTATACTGCGGAACATAACAATAAACCATACCATCTTGGTAGAATGCAGCATAAAAAAGCTATATAATAAAATAAAAAATAAGGTCTATAATAAATGGAACTCTACCTGCATTAAAGGCTCAAAAAGTCAGCAGATATAAGGAAGACCATAGTCGAACACACATTAAAATTATCATCCACATTCAAAGATAATAAAAGACCATTCTTTAGTTATGAAAACTGTTTATCTTAAGCATTGCCACAGGGTATATTTCTGAGTAATTGAAAATGGCTATTGTTATGCCCCACCATAAAGGGGCTGCACCTGAGATCCCAAAAGTGCGATTATTAGGTTGATTGGTCTATAGCTTTTGATCATATGATTCAAAATTAGTTGCAAGTCTATTCACTGTTAAAAACTGACTTTTGACTATGCATGTCTGGGGTGCATAATTTGAATTTTAGATAAGAAAGGTTTCTATTGGTTGTTAGGGTCATGTGCTGTGTATAAGACCAGGATTTAGGTCTGCGTATTTTATTATGCATTGAAAAAGGGAGGTATCTCATAAGCTCTGCATGTTATTACTATTACAGATTAAATAATAAAGGGTTAGGAGGGTGGCCTCATGGTTAAGGTGTTTGCCTTACAAACACAAGGTGCAGGGTTTGAATCTCATGAGACATAATTGGCTAGACTTAAAAATGGCTCACAAAGGCAGTCAGCCTAGTATGAATCTATACATTTAACCAAACTAACTCTGGTGTTTGAGATCCCATCTTTTGTTCATATTATAGATGGAATCCCACTCCAGAATTACATGGTCATCAGAGATCAACACCATTGTTGATAACTTCATATTCTTTAGACCACCATGCAGCAACAGTAGTCAAGAAATCTTTCTGTTTAGCTCAGTTAATAAGTTGAGGTATCTCATCCAAGTCAAAACAACTTATCTTTCTTCTGTGATCTACCCTGATCAGAACAATTATAGAAAGTAATGGTCTTTTTTATATGCATTTTTCTAAACACATCATACAGCAACAATGACCTCAGATGTTCCTAACAAAAAAAAATAGATTAGCAGTCTAGAGACCCTCATTTATCAAAACAGACTTGAAACTTTATTCCTGTATTTTATCACACTTAGACACCTGTGCATTGATTTAAGTCTAGCATTCTGTGTTATTGATGGCTCAGCCCTCCACGATCTCCCACACCTCCACAATCAATAGCAGTGCTGAGACAGCAATTTTTAGTAACGTATTACGATAACCACTGCTGCATGAGTCCTGAAATGAGACTGAATGGCAGAAAAAAATGGACCTACACATATCAATTCTGGGAAGGCCATCTCTTGGAATGTTCCCTTTTCTCTGAGATATCATGATTTCAGGGTTGGTTTATATAAGCTTGAAGGGTGAGATACTTGCCACCTTTTTAGGGGTGCAGAGGGGCTTGTTCCCTGCAGAAAACAAGTTTAAAGGAGAAGAGTGATGCTCTAGATTAATTTTTCTGCAGTTTCAATCGTTTTTATTCAGTGTGTCAGCACTAGACATTAGGAGAGAACATCAGGTTGGAGTCCTACCGAGAATTGTGCAGTCAAAGCACCTACAATCAGTTCCCCTTAGCAACTGATTACAATGTTTTCCTAGCAATGTCTAGTCTGCTTATCCTTTGACTAGAGGCTGATGGGAATTTTAGAGTAGTTTTGCAGGTACATTTTTTAAATTTTGGCAAGAAACCAGACAAAAGTGTGGGCAGTGATAATGGTAAACATTGCCCACAGTAAGCTAGATATGCTTTTTTTTCCCGCTTTTTGCACAATCATAAGGGGAAGAATATAGCTCTCAAATGTCCCAAATTGCCTGAGTGCACCCGTTTTTCAATCAGAATACACCAACCATCCCCGATAGGCTGACTGTATATATATATATATATATATATATATATATATATATATATATATATACATACACATATATAGTTAAACTCCCATATTTTTCAAATTCCATGGTAAAGAGACCTCTGCTTTTTGCTGCTGACAGTTCAGTTGATCAGAGCATCTCTTTACCGTACCTAATTAGCACGCTACTGGCTGGCTTCCTTTTCTCTGGGTCTGCAACTGACTCTTACAATACTTCCATCATGTGCTGAGCATGGATTGGTTAATACACAGCAGCAAACCTGAGAAGCTTGCTGTCTTCTATTAGGTCCATTTAGACCGCATGTTAACTGGTGCAGGAAGAACAATGGTCTGTTTGTCACTTGACTACTTGGAGAGAGGCAAGAGAAAAGGTCTGATTTTGCTCTTCGACACCAGAGGATTGAGTGCCTGTTCAAACTTTCAGAGGCCTGAAGAAGACAGAAGAATTGGTTCAGTCAGTGCATGGTGTATGGACACTCAGTTATCTGGAAGATTGCCTGTTTGCCTACATTGGAAATACAGAACTTAGACTGTTAGCAGCAGGATTTATCAGCACTTGGTTGCCTTTCCTCTTCATTTTTGAACTAGACAAAATGGATATTTGCTCACAGGAGGTCTGAGGATTTTCTGCTAAGTCTAAGGATTTCTTTTTCCTTTTTTTTTTTTTTTATGTTTGCCTGGTGCTGTGGACTGGTTTTTGTTTAAGGTCAAAGAGTACACTGTCAGCAACCACTGATTCCCAGGTGAGTCATTCCTTTTTTTTTTCTGTTTAGCATTGCTACCTATCCATTTTTTCCAGACTATCTGGAAATCAAACTGATTGTCTGGTAGTCTGGAAAATACTGTACAAACTCCGGTATTCTGTCTTAAAAAAAGAAATGGACTATCAGCATTTGTTAAACCTGTGGCTTTACTATGCTTTTTTTACAAACAGCATAGTAAATCTGTAAAAAAAGGCATTACTAACAGAAAAAGTAGATGTTCCCCTCAGCTGATGTGATGATGCCAAAAAAAATGGGCTGAAAGTAGGCATGACATGGGTGGGGTTATGGGAGGTGCAAGGGGTATGGCCTAAGTCCGGTTTTAGCAACAACGAAAGGTGGCAACCCTATTTATGCCTCCTCATTCCTGAGTATTATTTATATGCGTGTATGTGTGTATAAGTCTGGGAAAATTGTGTGTGTGTGTGTGTGTGTGTGTGTGTGTGTGGGTGTGTGTGGGTGTGTGTATGTGTTTAATAAAAAATTTTCTAAAATGATGCCTTGTCTTTGTATGGTTTTATGTATATGGACGTGTACATTAATGTGTATATGAACACTTAAGCCTACGCCCTTGGTACCTAGAAGCCTCTCCATAGCTAACCATTTAAAATATCAATATAATCTTTAGCGAGTCCCATAATATGGAGAATAAATGACCAAAAAAATGGACTTACATATACCAAGTCCATGACTGCATTTTCTCAGAATATTCCATTTTCTCTGAGATATGGCAATTATAGAGTTGGTATACATAGGTTTTAAGGTGGTGTATAACGATGTGAGGCTTCATGCTAGCAAAAAGAAGTTTAAAAGAGAAGACTGATGTTTAAGATTGTTTGAGATTCACTCTTCTCCTGATTTTTCTGTTTTTTTTTTTTTTTTTTTTTTTTTTTGGTGTGTCAGCACTCGATGTTATAAGGACCAACATATCAATAGGGACAATACCATAAGCTGAACAACTGCACCATTTCTGACTTGGCTTGTTTAATCATGGCATGGTTTGCAGCTCTCATGTAATTTTTAGTACATTCATGTCCTATACCACTGATCATCACAATACATAAAATAACAACTACAGTATATAAAATAAAAATAGAATGAAAACAATGAAAAACACAAAACTGCAAAATCAAAGACCATTTTCAGACCTATAGAGCTATGATCTGCCCTTACATGTTATATCCCACAGCATGCCACAGTTGTATATAGCATAGATTGTCCATATTTAAATAACAGAGCCATACCTAGGTCATCTAGACAGTTGCCGATGGGCTGCCAAATGCAGTAACATCATTCTGGCATTTATTTAAGTAGTCATGGGTGTTATTGCAGCTTCCTAAGTTAATGCATTTAGTAGTGTATTAAAACTACATCTGCATAACTACTGTAAACTACTAAATGTATTCATTAAGAAACTGTGATATCACATACAGCTTCTTAAATAAATTCCAGTACCACACTCGCACTGCATTCACAACTGTCAATCACGTCCCCCCAAATGCAGCCACCCCCTCAACCACCCTAGAATGATTCTGCTTAAATATTGTATTTCTTATCTTATTCTGTAATATGAGCAGTTATCCTCATCTTCTCCGTTATATATCATTAGACAGTCTTACCTAATTCAAAGTTATACTTAATCTAGCAAGTGACAGGTTTTAAATCAGAACCTCTAACAGCAATTATTTGCTCTCTATCTGCATATTCTACAATGCTGTTGTGTCCACTGTTCTACATTTTCACAACACAAGACTTCCACATGCATGTAATACATTTATGGCTAACTTCTAGGAGCAATATTAACATACAATTATCTGTGATTTTAAGCACTTCATGTGATATTGGGAATATACAGACCACTAATCTCTGCATTAGATAGCAGATGATTCCCCAAACAGCTTGTTGTAATGCTTCTGCACCAAAACAGTAGCGATATACCCTCTTACAGGTGCAAAGCATAGTGCTGTTTTCCTA
Source organism: Protopterus annectens (assembly GCF_019279795.1). Classification (NCBI taxonomy): domain Eukaryota; kingdom Metazoa; phylum Chordata; order Ceratodontiformes; family Protopteridae; genus Protopterus; species Protopterus annectens. The sequence goes on along the minus strand of NC_056744.1, from coordinate 1,116,465,787 downwards.
TCTTCTGCACAAGGAGCACACTGATGTGTGCAGCCTGACTACCTTGGTTGGGGTTAGGAAGTACTGGTGCAACATTTTCCTTTTGAAAATATTCTATTGAAGGCTATTGGTTGTGATCAAAGGCATATAACAATTACTTGATCACTTATAAATGATCATTAATGCAGGTATCTTGTCTGGGAAGAGCAGTGTATGACTCTGAGAACAACAACCTAAAATACATTACTATGGCTATTATTTGTTTTTCTTTCAGCACAATAAGACATATATATACAGAAGGCAAAGGCAGTGGACATCACATTTATATGATCATACTTAAACAGCCGTTAACATTGCTTGTTAGAATGGAATTGTGCATATGTTTGAAACCCATAAGCAGAAACACATTACTGTGACAATTCCAAGGTGCAAAAAACTGACATCCCAGCTGTAGCTGAGATCACCAGGGATCATCTACTCACCTAAATACTGGAGGAACTGAATGAAGATGGTTGGAGTGAGTGGCTGACAATAAATCATCCATCTTTGGAGGAGGGAAATAACAAGATCCTGCTTTTGTGTTCACATCTATCAGAGATTTGCTGTCGCAAAAATGAAGCTTTGTCAGCAGTAGTAGCTTCAGGATAGAGGCATGCTTACCAAGCAGCTTTAGTTAGAGTCAGAGATACATGTTAGTATGCATGTTTGGGAGGTGGATACTGAGGCTAAATCTGTAAACCAGTGTGGAATACCAGGATTTAAGGTACAGAAAAGCAAGGACAGACGTACTTTACATAAGAAAGAAACTGACATGCTCCTTGTGCTTGCACAGCTATTAGAAGGACCATGGGAGTTGCCTTTACTGTCTAGCTGCACTTGTGGACTTGGAGTAGGCTTATAAGTCTATACTTAGAATGTCATACAGGAAATGTTACAATAATATGAAGACCAAGGACCACTGCTGCATGCTATTCAGTCCTCTATTTGAGGAGTGACACTTGTGTCCGCATTTTTGATAATAACTTGAATATCTTCCTGTTGAGGATAGGGCTCTGCCCACAGTGTTTTTGTCTTCTTTCCCATTGAAGAAACAGACTATGAATGTGCAAATAAGATCTGGAGAGTATAGAGTTTCGTGAACGTGAGGGCTGCATCTTTGTTCTTTGCAAATGATGCTCTGCTCTTAGTCTGAAGTGACAGTGATCTCCAGCATACACAGCACATTGAAATGCTCTCTGCAGGGAAAGGAGAGCAGCTATCTCAGGTGGAAGAGTTTAATTATTGGGGAAGGGGTGTTATTCAGGAATGAAGACAGAGTTTTTCTGGAGAATGTTCAGCAGATGGGTGCATTAGAGGCAGTGCTGCATCTGTCATACTAGACTGTAGTTATGTAGAATGATGTGAGTCATGGGGTAAAATCCCAGTTTACCTGTTAGTCATTATCCCTACTATCATCTGTAGGTCATAAGTTCTGGGTAGAGACTGAAAGGATAGGATTGATAATACAATTGGCAGAAATTAGATTCCATTGGAGGATAGTTCAATTAGCAGTCTGTGTCAGAGACAGCAGTTTCATAAATGTGGAAGACTTTGTAGCATAGCTTTTGCTTCTTCATTTTTGTGCTTAGACAGATGAGATTGCTTGGGCACCTCATAATGCTGTGTACTGGACAACTCACATGAAAAATAAACCAAGCATGACCAAGTGAGAGTAGCCATTCCTTCATGTTTGTACTCATGTTTGTACTCAGATGAAATTGTTTGGACACCTCATAATGCTGTGTACTGGACAACTCACATGAAAAATGAACCAAGCATGATTAAGTGAGAGTAGCCATCAGAGCAAACCCAAGACATGCTGGAAAGATTATATCTCTCAGCTTGCATAAGAATACACGGGTATCCCAAAAGCTGAGCTGGAGGTAGTCTGGTCTGCCCTGCTTAGCTTATTATCAGAGTGAACTTCATCAGAATAAGTAGTTTAGGAAATTGCGATCATGATTACTATAATCAGGCAGGGGTTGAAATTTGGGATCACTGAATTTCACTAAAAATAAATAGTTTTTAACTGCTGCTTAAAAAAAAGAAACAACTTCTGCCTTATGCCAATATCTTGATTGTGTTTCCCATCACTTATCCATCTTCTTCTTTCCTGCATGTTTGACTGGACAACAATACTCTGTTTTTATTGACTTTCTTTTTATCAGGGACTACTTTGTTTACAGAGTTTGGCTTTTTGGTCTCCATGGACCAACTGCAATGTTCCTGAAACTGAGGGATAAAATTCTTAGACCTCATACCAGATATGTAGCAACCCACCATGACAATGTAATATTTTCTGAAGATTTGGAAAGCCCTTTTCCTACAGTTTAAACCTTCTTAGATACCCTGTGTCATACTGGGTTAACTGCTAATCCAGTTAAGGGGAACTTAGGCATGGTAAAAGCCCACACTTTGGGCTGTGTAATGGGCTGTTCAATAGAAAGACTACAGGCCAAGAAGGTTAAAACAGTAGAAAATTGGCCCATACCAACCACTAAGAAACTAATTAAGACTTTCTTAGGCTGAGCTTACTATTATCACAGATTTATTCCTAATTTTTTTCTAGCATTGCTTGACCCTGACTGACTTGATCATGGGTAAGCCTCCCTTGAAAATTACATGAGTGGAAAACTCATCAATGCTGAGAGACAACATATGGCTATAAAGAGTTAATACATAACCATAAAAGGGGTCTTTAATACCATGAAATACTATTTGTTGGGGAAGAACCTTGCATTTATCATGACAATGCCCCTCTATGTCACCTAGAAAGGCTGTGACCCAAAACTGCATAGATGGGCTTTGACTTTCCACCCCTTCATCTTCAAGTTCAACCATAGTCCTGGCCCCAGTGACAAATGTGGATGGGCTGTATCTGGCCTACAAGCAGTGTGATGGGGCTGGAATTGATAATTTTATTCTATGGGTGAACCATGTGATATAGTTACTGCTAAATTAGTGCTATGCCAAGGAAGCACAACGCTATTGAGGAAGAGAAATATACTGCTGCGTACAGAGGAGGGTGTGTTAGAAAGCCTGAAGCAGGCAGGTAAATTATTCCTATGGTATTTAATAGACAGTAGCTGCATACAGAGATATATCTAGCCACTACCCCCATAAATATGTAGGTTCTCAATTCCTGAGTAGAAATATGATTGGAAGAACCTAAGAGGCAGTTGAATGGTATCCTTGAAAGGTAAAATTTACAGGATATCACTGAAGTCAGAAAAGGATGGAAACTATTATCCTGCATGCTAAAAAAATATCTTGTGACGAGACTGAAAATTTGTAAGCACCATTTTGCTCGAAATAAATGTGGGTTGGAATATCTTATGTTCACTGAGGAATATAGAGACACTATATTGAAATGCTGATTTTTTTCTGTTACTCCCCATATTTTGGCAGATAGTTGAATGTTTCATTTCCCTTGTAAAACAAAAATATCTAAACCAAAAGAACTGTTAAATTTTTGTACTGCAAAATGTTATGGTATGTATGGCATGCATTATTGTTTTAGCAGCCACAGAATATTCTAATTGATAATGATTTGGTTTAGCATTGCTAGAAAAAGATGTTACTTCATACACTTAATGTGTATTGTTGATGAGTAAAATGGTCCACTGATTTGGGTGCTGGTGTGTGGGAGTCTGAAGATTCTGGTACTAAGACAGCAGTGCAAGGCAGGAAGGACATTATGGATGTGTTACAGTAGAAAGTAACTGCATCTCATGGTGGTAGTTTTGGTATGACTATCTCAATGAGTACATATTAACTCCATTCATACACTAGAGCTGTCTTTAAAAAAATAATAATAACCGTATCCCATTCTCTGTGTAATAAACCTGATATCTAAGTGACACCTAATGCATTGTTAGAGACACTACAGTGTGCTGCTGTCTGCCCTAGGATTCACAAAGTCCAGTAAGGCCAACTCAACAGGAACTAGGCATCACCCAGTTCTTATGATTAAATACTGACATTTACTTTTCTTTGGTTTAGTCTATTATTCCCACTTTTCTCATCTACCCACTGGGGCAATTTTTTAAGAATAGCCATTAGCCATAAATCATCTAACTTTTTAATATTTTACATATGATCACCAGACCATAACTGCTGTCTGCATTATGTTTATGAAATAAATAATCAGGTATTTAAATGCTGAACAACATATTTTGCTATCACCGTTCCTCTGACATTACATGTTTGAACTGCATGCCAACTAATAAGGAATTGCACCCGGAAGTCTGATCTTAGAATAACTCAGATAGCTGTTGACAGGCTATGTTTTTACTTTTCAGAAATCTCTTTTGTTACTGCTGCTATAAATGATGTGCAGTAATCCTTTAACTATGAAATAGTTGAATTCACTTTATTTAGTGCACTTGGTTTATCACAAAGAGATAAATTATTGGCCCTGTACTCTATACTATTCTCTGTCACTGTTAACCACAAAAATGTAATTTGTCTTCCATAAAAGTAAGCTATCTGAAATGCAGTAATAAACTGATAAAGTGAGTTAACAAATCTAATGTGTATGTATTGTTTAATGAAAGAAAACTATGTAAATTCCTATCCAACGTCAGACGCCTGACCTTAAAATCAGAGGCATACATTTCTTTGAATTGTGGGACTTAGCAGTAGAAAATGAGAAAGAGCTCTGGCAGACAAAATAAATGGAATGTCAACTACTTTATCAGTAAAACAATCAATTACAAAAATTAGTAACTTTACAAGGCCCTAAACAAGGGTATGCCTATAAGCAAATTGTACTTCTCAGAATGACTGCAAAGTTGCAATAACCAGCAAAAATTCCAGGAAATTATAGCTCATTTGCTAGCTTTAACTTATGAGTAATGTACTCCATGAGTTCAGCCTCCAGCTGAATAAATACCAATAACTTGTTATGAAGAGTGGTTATGCCTGTGCAAAAAGCAATGGATTAAATGCTGTTCATAATGATGGTAGTCACATATGTGTTTTGGATAGGCATATCTGTGTCTTAAAACAAAATTGCAAAATAATATCTACTGGCATGTTAGGGATAATAGCTCAAAACCTTTCCTATGAAGTTAAAAGCTTTCCAGGCATTTGAATTTGTAGGATGATCATTGCAGTAAAACTGGGTGGCCACAGCGGTGCAGCGGTTAGCGTTTCCCCCTCACAGTAAGAGGTTCTCTGGTTTGATCCTTGGCTGGGGTGCCTTCTGTGCAGAGTCTGCATGTCCTCCCTGTGGTCATGTGGGTTTCCTCTGGGTGCTCCAGTTTCCCCCCACATTCCAAAGACATGATGTAGGTGGATTGGGCATTCTAAATTGGCCCTAGGTGTGAGTGTGTGCGTGCGTGTGCCTTCTGTGGAAGATTGGGTGCCAGGCTGGCAACTTGACACTGTAAAACTCCACTGCCAATCATGAGCAGACAGGTGATCTGCTGTGGCAACTCCTAACCGGGAAAAGCCAAAAGAATATCATTGCAGTAAACTACCAGTCTGTGCTTTCTATTTCTTTAGGATTATTATGTGATTCTAGGTTGATTATTACTTTACTTTATCCAAAATTTGAAATATTTGTTATCCTGCAGTTAAATTAATTAGGAGTCTAGCTGAGTAATAACTAACGAAAACGAAACAATGTACTCCAAAGCAAAACTTCCACTATTAGAAGAACCAGACCATTGGTGAAACGATGAAGTGGAAAAGACTTTATTGCTCTTGTCTTGTAGAAAACAACATTAAAAACTTCGCTATTCAGCAAAAATCATTCGTTTATATCAGAAAAAAACAGTTGAAATCAAGCGCCTTCGTTTGGTCTCAATACCAAGCTTTATCAAGATAAAATGTGTGCTGAAAAGGGCTATTATTATTATAGGGCTCACCTGCCACCATGTGACAACAGGTAATAATTAGGCTTTAAAGCTGTACATTCATTAGATGACCTAACCACACTTCATTTGAAACATTATACCATTACTATATATTACATTAATGTTCCTATAAATAAAATATAAGGAGTAAAACAAAAATTATTACGATATTTTTTGATATTAACCTTATTAAAATATTAAAATATTTGATTCATATACTTATGTCCTATAATGAAATTCAGTTCACTTTATATCTTTCACCCTAATACTTGGTTATATACCACAAGTATCTACTTCATCAAATGTATACATAAATAAATAAGAATATATAAAAATATATAAAAAATATATAAAAAAATATATAGATATTTATATAAATGTATAAATAAATAAATAAACAAACATTTCTAAAAATATATTCTTAAAAATGTTTTTTAAATGCTCCTTAAAGAGAATTTACGAGCATTTGTATGAGGTTGCTTGAAAAAAAAAAAACAATGCTTTTTACAAACATTCTACTTCATGCCCAGAAATGTGTATAAATTTTATGTTAGAACAAGTACAAATGGATGGTAGAGGGGGCGTTTGGGAAACACGTTTAGAATATAAGGAACTCTTGTGGTAGCTTAAATTAGATGCTGCTACTAGTCCAGGTTTGAACGACAATATAAACATAAAAAGTGTTCTTAAATTAAGACTGGCTAGATTGTGATTATATAAGTAAGTGGATGTATTATGTATAGAAATTGTTAATCATCTGATCTTGTTTTTAGCATGTCATTTGTTTATATACATTAATGTAATATAATATAAGATAATATGCTATTTTTTGCAATAATATATTGGTTTTTAACAAGTATTCCAGGGAGCATTTAAAAAACATTTTTAAGAATATATTTTTAGAAATGTTTGTTTATTTATTTATTTATACATTTATATAAATATCTATATATATTTTTTATATATTTTTATATATTCTTATTTATTTATGTATACATTTGATGAAGTAGATACTTGTGGTATATAACCAAGTATTAGGGTGAAAGATATAAAGTGAACTGAATTTCATTATAGGATATAAGTATATGAATCAAATATTTTAATATTTTAATAAGGTTAATATCAAAAAATATTGTAATAATTTTTGTTTTACTCCCTATATTTTATTTATAGGAACATTAATGTAATATATAGTAATGGTATAATGTTTCAAATGAAGTGTGGTTAGGTCAGCTAATGAATGTATAGCTTTAAAGCCTAATTATTACCTGTTGTCACATGGTGGTAGGTGAGCCCTATAATAATAGCCCTTTTCAGCACACATTTTATCTTGATAAAGCTTGGTATTGAGACCAAGCGAAAGCGCTTGATTTCAACTGTTTTTTTCGGATATAAACAAATGATTTTCGCTGAATAGCGAAGTTTTTAATGTTGTTTTCTACAAGACAAGAGCAATAAAGTCTTTTCCACTTCATCGTTTCACCAACGGTCTGGTTCTTCTAATAGTGGAAGTTTTGCTTTAGTCTAGCTGAGTAAGCCAATTGTATTGTAAATCCCAAACTTTTTCACGTCTGGTGAAAGGCCAAGAAGTGTTCCTTTTGCTCATAATATGTGATGGACAACCATAGTCACATCTAAAATTGTTTCCTGATATTTTTTATTTTGTGGCTGACTTCAAATGCTAAGACTTTGTCTACTTACAATGTGAATTTTACAAATACAAATCTTTGTACACGGGTTGTCAAGGAGGGTTTTGATCAAGTGTTTGCGGACTGTTTTAATATTAAAACACAGATAGCAATTTGCATTCAGATTGTTGACAGACAGGAAACTGGTAACCAAATTCAAATGACAGAACAGGATTGTGTGAATGTCCAAACAGCCAAAACAAATAAACCAACCAGACTCACGTAGTGTCCCAAAAGTAGATGAAAATTTCAACTGTCTAGGGTGAATATGAGGAACCAAGAAAAACACCTTTGAGTGCATCCATAAGTACAATTTATTCAGATAATTAAGAGCTGTTTTTCCAGTAATACCACAGGACATCTTCAGAATAACAAATAGCCCCCTAGGTGGTCTGCTTAAATAACACAAGAAATCATGTGACCCCAAAAAAATTAACAAATGCAATTGTGCAATTTCTCAGTTAAAGAATCGCATCATTTTAATATCTTACAAATAAAAAATATTTAAAATTATATAAATGTTAAAAATAATAATGGTTGGAAGATATGGAACAGCACATAAGAAATATCAGTCATTGAAAAGTCCTTAAAACATGGATAAAATGGTAGCAACACCAGCCTGGAGACCACCCAACAGATTTCTAAACATGGGTCCATTGACAGGAAATATAATTCAATCAAATGTAAAACTTAATCTCTAAGAATTGTTGGAAAGGTCAAAAAACTGTGAATACAGTGCTAGGGTGGTATTTTGTCAAGGTGATGGAAAATCTAAAGTTATACTTTAGCAGTTCTTAACTTCAGAACATGGACAATGGATAAGTGTTCATTCAGATCTGGTAGTACAGAGCTTTTGTATTGAACTGCCACATGAGTTCCCTGTATTCAATTCTTTTTCCCCAGGTACCACCTGGTGGGTCATGGGGGACTATTTCCAAGATAGCAAACTTAAATTTTCTGAAATTAAGGCAGTTCTGTGAGTGTTTGTACAAAGCATTGCTTGAATTATTTTTTGAAATATAATGATGTTTGTATATTGTCTTATGGGACTGTCTTTCTGTCTTCCCTATATAAAATTCTGGGCAACTCTGGCATAGTGCAATAAAAATGACACCACTAGTGTTTCATCTGCCCCTCAAACTTATCTTACTGTTAAGGGAATTGATGAGAGTGATGGAATCTTGTTCTAAAATCAAGGGACATTGTTTACGGAACCCACACTTATATGAACCTGGTTGGATAGATGTTTTCATGTCCATAATTTTATGTTCAAACAGATTCCTGAAATGTCTTCCTCTTTTAAAAACAAAATTAGCAATATTACCTAGATTGTTGAAAAGATCCTCATCGGCTTTAAGAATATTCCAGTTCTTGTTGACAATCCTCGATATACTTAGAATCTGTGTTGTATTGTATTACTAGGGAATTATTTCCCGTCAAGGGACCCATGTTTAGAAACCTGTTGGGTGGTCTCCAGGCTGGTGTTGCATTGAATACATTCAGTAAACATTTGAATTTAACACCTACCCATTAAGAATTTCAACATAAAACTGTAGAAGTAAATAACGAGGATACCGCCACTCCAGAAACATATTCATCAATTTATTACTCTCAACCTTGAATACGTCTTCATTGGAACACATACATGCAAATCTGATCATTTGCCCTCTGAATATGTTTTTCCTACAGTGGTAAGGGTGGCATTTTTTATAGTGTAAGTATGTGTTAGAAAAAGTAGGCTTACGATATACAGTGGAATCAATCCTATTCTTCAAGATATTCTTAAATGGGAGATGTCCAAGTAATTGATGGATTCAAAAAAGTATTGGTGTGTAAATTTTGCTATGTTATATTTGTGCCTGACAGCTAAATATCAGTATCCTCAATCTTTAAATACATTTCAGACATGTATGTGTACCTACTACATATTCTCTGCATAAAAAGCACCAGAGCACATGACAGGACGATGGCAGTGTTATAAAGGTTGTAGGGAAAACATATGTACAAGGTACACTACACTAAAATTGTGTTCAACAGTACTCTGCCTATGAGCACAGCAGTGTGTCCTCCATCTACTTTAACAATCCTGCAGGCTACCTACTATTTTCATTACACTTGCAATGTACCCCTTTGGACACTTTTGGCTAACACATTTAAAAGTACTAACAAACTCACATCCCCTAAAGGCATCAGGGTAAACAGCAGTCAAAATCAACTCTTTTACAAAGGAATGAATGTGTAAGAAGAAGCACTTACCTTAAATAAGCAGATATGTTAGTCAGATGGAAAGGTTTCAACAAAACCACCCTTACTGGGAATCATATCCCTTTATCGGTGTTTTCTTCCATTGCAGATTCACCTATCTGAGCTCAATGATTATGCTAATTAGGGTTCATCTCATTATTGTTTCTGACTAGCTTGATTTGTGTTGCAGGCATGCCTGGTAATCATTGTACAAAATGCTATGTGATGCTGTGCACATACCTGATGTGCCTGTGGCAGTACCTAGGGTGATGAGTAATCACCTATTGGGTCTCAGCTGGCAGAGACTGCATCTGTGAGTACACAATCCAGTCCCCTACCCTGGTGTCCCCCTTTCTATTATGTCCAAACCCACTCTGTTTGTTTTGCAGTCATGCTTTCACCATAGTCTTCCATCTGTTTGTCTGATGTCCCCTTCAGCACTGTCTTCCCCCTCCTTCATAGTGTTATTCCACACCCTCTTAGTCGTGTCTGCCTTTCCCTGCTACCTAACTTAACCCAACTCTCTTACCTTCCTCTTACCTCCTTTACATCTTTTGACAACTTTTCCTTCTCTTCATAAAAAGGACACTTGTCACCCCCCCCAAAAAAAACTTTTTGCTTCCTACCCACCTTTAACCTGTCCATCCCTTATTTGCTAATCTTCTGTTCTACTCTGTTCTTGCTCCCCCTTTTCATTTCTGTGTTATACCCCCATTTTCAATCTTTTATCTGACCAGATAAATTGATAAACACACCACATACATACCCACATAAGGCTTCTAAATCACTTACTTTTTGTGGTTGCACTGTGCGCTATGGGTTGTGAAGATCGCCATCCATGCCAATGTAAAACTTTAGAGAAATCCCATGGCTCATTGTATAGCAACAATGATGCCCAGTCAATATCATGCCCCATGTAAATTGGCCTCAGTTGCCAATGGTCATGCAAACAAGCTGAACGTCATCGAAAGGCAGTTGGCAAGTACAAACTAGGGTAATAATTAAGCTTTTAGTTTTACTGCTTCTGTGGCTCAGCTTGTTCATAGTGCCAGTGCACACAGTGCAGAGGGCAACTCCCCAAGGGTTGTGTTTTCTTTTCTTTTTTTTCTTTTTCTTTTTTACTTTTCCGCTTCCATTCAGGAAATGTGCAACATTCCTCTGCTATGTGATTTTCGGAAACATTCAGTGATTGTGCTTCTCAGGTTCACTTTGTAAATGCAGTGGTGGGTAGAATATCACTGAAGAGGGTAATGGGATCAAATCCCTTGAGACCTGTCTTTTTCTTCTGCTTCTATTCTGAAAATATGTAATATTCCCTTGTTATGTGCTTCTCTGACACTCTCAGCATGAATACTTCTTTGACTCACCTTGTAAATGCAGTGCTGGGTTAATTATGACTAAAAATGTTTTTTACTTCTGCTCTCTAAATGTATAACACTCACCTACTAAGTACTTCACTGACAGTTTCAGTATGGCTCCTTCAGTGGCTTATCTTAAAAAATAAGTGCTTCACAAAATGTTGGTGAACAGAGTGCAGAGTTCAAATCCTTTCAGGGCTGCAGCTTTTCTGATGACCTACACCTTAGCTTATAAAACCCTTTCAGTAACACTATCACCAAGGAAGACCGTTTCAGACACATACACACACATGCACCAACACTTAGATGCACCATTAAATCTATCCCCTTACCCTAACCCTAAAACACACACACATACACACACCTGCACATGCACTACAGCTTTCCCCTTCCCTACCTGTAAATGTATAACACTCAGTTTCTATGTTCTTTACCGATGCCTACAGTGCAACTACTTCAATGGCTCACTTTGTAAATGAAGTATTTAGTAAAGTGTTAGTCAGCGAAGAGAGTGCAGAGTTCCACTTTTCTTAGGGCTGCATGCATTTCTGCTTCCATTCTGTAAATATGTAAAACTCACCTGCTGTGTTACTCACTTATTCCTTCAGTGTATCACCTCATATATGAAGTGGTTAGTATTTTTGTTTTTTTCAGGACATTTGCATTATAGTACTGGTGCAGTGATAAAACTGTGCTGATTTCATAACTGCTTTCACTCATTACATCTTGTTACTTTTGTGTACCCCACCTACCCTTTTTGCCTTTCACATTTTTTTTCAGTTATAGCGCTTCAGTTTGCTATCTATCTGTATGTAGCCTACCCCTTCTCCATTGTCTTCTGCATCACTGGGTTTGTCACCACCTCCCTTTATAGTCTGTGTTCATTATATATGTGATTCTGTGCACTACTACCATGTTTGCCCTCCTTCATTTGGCAGGTTTTCCCTAATTCATTCTACAACAGATTTCCCTACATTTTACATATCCTTGAGTTACAATAATAGATGCACCCACAAACACTAACAACTGTATGTGCAGTTCCATGCCAACTACATTTAGAGGCTGGTGCTAGATCAGTATATTTACTACAGCTGCTTGTATATTATTGCAGTTGCAACTGTGTCCAATAAGATGTACTACAGCCGCAACAAGACGTAGCTCATCCAGCAAACTTTCATGGCCATACATACTCATAATGAGTTTGCTTATCGAACACAGATACTAAGCAGCGCTGGCATGGCCATGATTGCAGACATTAGATTTTTGAATACCCAAAAATTCTGTCTGGGAACATTCTTTAAGTTAGAACAGTAAAGAGATTGACTTAGAATGCCATTTTCAAACAGAACCCACAATTCAGGTGGATTGCTAGTATCAAGTCTTCTTTTCTAGCATTAGTAATGATATGAATCCCAGAAACTTACTTTTAGAGAGCTCAGCTGTCCATAGAAAGCAGAACTTTACTTGCATAGATGTAGAATTATATTGGAAGTGACAAATGTTAAAAAAATGACCTGCAGATGGAGTTTAGCATTTTAAATTTAAAATGCTATTCACTGAACAGCTTTTAAATCTTCAACCTCCTTAAAGTAATTCAGGCAGAGTCTGATCCTACCAAAATAAGATGTTTTGTGTAGAAGTGCACTCTATAAAAAATGGAGCATTGTCTCAGAAATACTCCAATAAAAGACTATAAAGATAGTGTGAAAAGTGTCATCATGAAAGCCACAAGGCTTTTTTGAAACATATATAGTAATAAAAAAAGGAAAAATGTGTTTTTGAGTGAGGTACCTTCAGAGAAAAAAGAAGATACATAGCATCCTGAAAATAAAAGTGAATGCATAAGGATGAATAAATAGAATAATACCAATTAGAAATTAAAGAAGAAAGAAACAGTGACAAAACAAATGCTTGGCCAAGTAAAGGTTATCCAGTTCATTCCAGAAGGGAGATAGGTATTTTCTAGATATATGAAGATGCAAAGAAATATAAGACAGTGAAATTATATAACAGGTTTTGTATGTACCAGAGAAAAAGAGAGAATAAAATCAAGACTGCTAAATAAATAGTCATACCCACTACTGAACTGACACAGCTAGTAATAGCAGTACTATATTTTTAAAAATGGTTTAATTAATAGGTTATTTGTGTCATGTGGTACTGCACATTGAGTTAGTAGCTAAGGAAAACTGAAAGTGAATGTTTAATATGCTGTCCATTGCTTACTTTTGGCCTATCCTGATATTACATCTTGTCATATACACGATATTACAATTTGTGAAAAAAAAGAAAAGGTATTCGTTGAACAGAGTCAGTGGAAGACCTGATAAAAGCACAGTCCCATCTTTATCAAATAAAACTCTAAAATCAAGACACCAAAAACACAGCATTACCAGCAGCTAAGTGCAAGATGGCACACCTGAAATGAAGTTGTTGTTGTTGTGTCTTTCGGCTTTTTCCTGGTTAGGGGTCGCCACAGCGGAACTCCGGTCCGCTAATGATTGGCAGTACACTTGAAATGAAGTAATAATTCTTTTAATGACAATGAAGGCTTACTAGACCCAGAAAGAATTCCAACTGATAAAATGCCCCAGCAGTTTATTTATTTGCTTGCTTTTATTTACAGGAAAAGTCAAACCTTGTTATATTGCCAGTTTGCTCAGAAGACCAGTAAGAAAAGCTCCAAGAAGTCTAAAGATTGCAGTGTGTACAAAAATAATGAAGTTTGTTAATATGGAATAAACAGGAACTATCATACAATGATATAAAGTGTTAAGTCCTAAGAAGTGACACTGGTGCACATTGCATAACATCAGTGAGGCAGGAAATTATAAGTATAAATGTAACAACATCAATACACAGTAGGGAGCATAAAAAATAACGGTTGCTAAAGTAATATAATATGTGTTTTTATTTATGCTGATATGTGAACTTCTAAGAGAACAACACATATGTTTCTCCTGGGAGGAGTGGGCTATGCATTGACCTTACTAAGCCCTAAAAATCTGGTTAAGGAGAAATGGTTTAGTATATAAGAAGAGGAAATCTTGAATATTTTTATCCTGGAAATTCAAAACTGTTGCACATTCTTGTGTGATTTACATGTATTTTGAGGAAACTTTTAAAAGTAAGGAGATTATAAGACCCTAGCTGCTCTAATTAAAGAAGATGGGATTTGACAGGCTTTTAAGGCTCTCATTCAAGGAAGATTGTGGGACCAGATGGCCTTAATGCAGATCTCTATATCTGTGCAGTAACTGAGACCTGGTTCAAGGCTCCAGAGAGCATCCCTGCAATACCAGGCTACAACTCTTACCATAGTTTTCAGCCACCAAACCAGGACCAAAACACTAAAGGTGGAGGAGTGTCCATAGTCACCAAGGATATTCACACCACCAGGCTAGTTGCCCAACACAATGCGTCTGAAATTCTCCAGGTGCGACTAACACTAGGGAAGCCTGCAATCCAAACTGTAGCTTGTTACAGATCCCCCACCATGCCCCAAGATTTTCACTACACCTTTCTAAACATACCAGAAAATATTAAGATACAACCAAACACCCTAATACTGGGTGATTTCAACTACCCTGCCATTAACTGGGAAAACTAATCATAAACCAACACCTTTGGCCAACGGTTCTTGGAATTCATAAATTCCAATGCCCTGGATCAACTAATCCATAGTCCCACCAGGGGCTCCAGTATCCTACACCTGGTCATTACCAACATGGGAAATTAATGCTCCACACCTATGGTCACCCCCTCGTTGGTTAGGTCTGACCATAAGCTAATCACCCTTAGCATCCACATCCCACCAACACCCCACAATAAGGAAACCTCCACAAAAAACTTCTTCAAAGCCAACTTCATGCTACTTAAGTCAGAAGTGACAAACTTCATGACACCCATGCAGATGTGAACTGAAAGTTTGACTGCTGAATCCTACACTAAGGCACTGTATGAGCACATCCACTCATGCATGAATCATGCCATCCCAAATAGAACCAAGATGCTCTCCTCCAAAAAAAGGAAGCCAAGCTGATGGTCCCCTGCCATAAACAAACTTTACAACAAAATGAAGAAACTGTTGCAGAAAAGAGGAAAATCCCAGGATGCAAAAAACTCCCTTACCAGCCTCAGTAAGAAGCTGAGATCCCTCATAAAATCCTCCAAAGCTAGCTATGAAAACAAAATTGCCAAAGATTCCAAAGACAACCACAAGGCATTCTATAACTATGTTAAGAATCTAAATGGCAATGTTCAGATCTGCGCTGAGCTACAACAGAATGGGATTAAATATACTGATCTCAAGGATATTGCCAATATCCTGGCAGATCAATTCAGTGCCAACTTCAACCCCCTCTCACCCCCTAAATGGCCCATCTTGATACCAGAAGATTGCCAAATTCCAGTAATAATAGCCACACAGGTAAAAAAAACACACTCTCCAAAACTAAAAATACAGCATCCATGGGACCAGATGACATCCCGGGCTGTGTATTACATGAACTACAAAATGAACTGGCACCTCACCTAAGTGTCATGTGTAATCATAGCCTCACCACAGGCTTCGTGCTCACTGAGTGGCACACAGCTACAGTTATCCCACTCCACAAGGGGGGATCCACCTTGGATCTCAGGAACTACTGCCCTGACAGTCTGACGAGCCTGATCTGCAAAGCCATGGAATGTATTATCATGGAACTTATAAACAAAGACATTGGCAACCTTCAAACACTGGACCCGACCCAGTTTGGGTTTGTGAAGGGCTGATCTTGTCTCCTGAATCTGATTGACTTCTTCGAATCAGTCTCCAGAGCTGTGGACGAGGGTAAGGTGGTCCACACAGCCTATCTGGACCTTGCCAAGGCCTTTGACACCATCCCCCACTCTGGAATCATAGATAGACTTACTAATCTGGGCATTAATCCCTACGTCACTCGATGGGTTGCCAATTGGCTTACTGACAGAACCCACACTGTAAAAGTAGCCGACTCCAAATCCAACTCCAGACAAGTGACAAGTAGAGTACCTCAGGGTTCAGTCCTGGGGCCGCACTTGTTTGGCATCTAATTCTCTGAAGTACAGGCCAACACTAAGGAACTCTGGCTAACAAAGTTTGCAGATGATTGCAAACAGGGAGCCATTACTGAATCCCCAAATTATGTGGATACTCTACAAAAGGGCCTTACAGAAGCAGATGCTTGGTGCCAGAGCCATGGGCTCAAGCTCAATGCCAAGAAATGTATAGTTATCTCTTTTGGGTAAAAACATGTACCCGTGAATTACCACATAGGTGGCAGTACACTAAACATAGAGAGTGTGATAAGAGACTTAGGAACACAGACAAACAGTGGTCTCACCTTTGATAACCACATCGCCACAACAGTCATGAAATCCTTCTATATGATACACCTCATCATTAAGGGCTTTTCATCCAGAAAAAAGGAGGTCATTGTCCCACTGTACTCATCCCTCATTAGACCCATTATAGAATACAATGCCCTATTTGGCATGTACCTCTCAAGACATCTGCAACAACTGGAAAGGCCACAGAAATACCTCACTAAAAGAATCACAGGCCTAACACAGATGCCCTATGCTGACCACCTTAAAAAACTCCAGCTATACTCTGTCGCATATCGTGTACTCAGAGGTGATCTCTGCTTAACATACAAGGCCATGACAAACCCAGAGCTACTGGACATGCTACACTTAAAGAAATCCCAATCCCTCAGAGCCACACATTCCAGGGATATAAACCTTGTCATCACAATAAACAAAACATGCTGGAGGGATAGGTTCCAGACTCAGAGACTCCCCGAACTTTGGAATAGACTGCCCATACATGTCAAGCAGAGCGCCTCTTTGGACCTCTTCAAAAGGAACCTTGACGATTGGATGGGAGAAAGGAAATTCACCCCAGGGATCATGTGAGTTGCCTGCTAGACAGGGGTCCAGGAAAGTAAATAGTGTGGGAAGAAATAGCCAGGGAATTGTTATGGCTAGGCTTGTATAGGCCCTAGTGCCGATAGACTAGTACCAACCTATGAACCTATTAGTATGTCTCATAACCAGCCTTCTTGGTTGATTGTTTTATGCTTTTCAAGATAGGAAAGGGGTCTCTCCCTCTTCTAGCTCCTCAGTTATTACAACCCTTCTTAAGTCTAATAAACCTGATAAGGATTTAATTAAACCACACTATCGAAACTGAATAAATCCAAACGACAAAGCCAGTAGATTTTTCCTTTTATTAAAACACACCAAAACCTATCTAGCACTTCAGCTTAACAGCCTCCCAGGAGATAATACAAACAGAGAAAAAAATCTCTTATAAAGATACATCAATCACGTTAAAATTCACCAATAAAACAATTAACCAATTTCATCAACACTTTACAAAAGAAACTTCCAATTACACTCCTGGTTTAATCCACCAGGAAACAAAGTGTCATACTTTAAAATAAAAACCGCTTCTTTCGACAATAATTTATTTTTTAGACACATAGTGTTTATAGCTAAAACTTGTTCCAAAATAGTGCCTTTTAGACCTTCACATGACCCTCCATGTACTTCATAAAAATGGGTAGCCACGGGGCTTTCTAATTTTTTACTCCTTATATCACGAATATGCTCTTGTAGTCTAATCTTAAAAGACCTCTTACTTTCACCAATATAAAATAAATTACATGGGCATTTAAGAGCATAAATAATACCCACTGTGTTACAAGTATATTCCTTTATTGGTCTATATTTTATACCATTAATTTTATCAAAATATTTCACTACAAATGGACAAACAGAACAATTGCCACATGTCCAGATACCAACCCTACTAATTTCATAACTTATATTAATACTTGGTAAAGAAAAACTAGCATGAACTAACATGTCTTTTAAATTACGACCTCTCTTAAAAGAAATCAGAGGTAAATGACATATATTATTCAATTTATATCTTCCTTCTCTCAAGAATGGCCAATAGTATTTTATAACTGCTATAATGTCATCAGACAATACATTATCTGATGTAACAAAATACATTTTGTTACACTTTTGATCTGATTTTTCATAAAATGAACTAATATTATATTTATTCTGACATTTAGTATCCATTCCTGTACAACATAATTTTTCTAAAGCTTTTCTAATTGTTTCCATAGCATATCCTCTATTTTTGAACATCCGACAGGAGTTCAAGATTTTTCTAGAATATCCAGCTCATTACAAAGCCTGCTTACTCTTAACAATTCCCCATATGGTAAAGAATTCATAATATGTACCGGGTGGCAGCGACGTCCATCCAAGACATGTCCACCATCATCAAATTTTCTATGTATTCTGGTATACATTTTTTTCTGTTCCACATTTCCTTTTAATATTAAATCTAAAAAAAATAACTGAATTTCCACTCTGTAAACCTTCAAATTTTAAACCTAACTGATTAGAGTTCAAAAAATTCACAAAATTACTTATAAATTATCTACCTCCTTTACATAAAAAAATTAAATCATCTATAAAACTAAAATAATGAATCACATACTTTTTAAAAAAATATAACCTACACAAAAAAGTATCTTCAAAGTAACCCATAACCAAATTGGCATACATGGGGACAAATGGTGCCCCCATGGCAGTGCCTTGTATTTGTTGGTATATTTCCTGATTAAACTCAAAATAATTATTAACTAAACTAAAATGAATTAATTCTATAATATAATTTGACATAGGACTATTTCCCAGAAAAAAATCAAGAGCTTTTAAACCTATAGAATGTCTAATACTGGTATACAAACTCTTGACATCCAGCACTATCCAAAAACATTCTTCATCCCAAACTACATGCTTAATTTTATCTAAAAAAATCAAAAGAGTTTTTAATATAAGACTCTAAAGTAATCACAAATTTAGATAAATAATAATGTAGCATAATTCCGATATTATGTAAGAAATAATTTGTAGCTGCCACTATAGGGCAACCTGGTGGATTTGTAATATCTTTATGCACCTTAGGTAAGCAGTAAAATGTAGCCATAGTACACTTTTCTATATTAAATTTAACATCTACATCTTTTTTAGACAAATAACCAAGTCTATAGCCTTTCATTATAATATCTCTAAAGTTTGTTATGGCTAGTTCATATTCCGCAATACTTTATTTTATACACTTCTTTTGCATTCAAATGACTCATGCACATTTGTAGGTATTGTGAAAAGTGTAACACCACTATTTTATTACCCTTATCTGAGGGTTTAATGATTAAATCATTCCTTTTAGTCAAACTTTGTAATGCTGACCACTCTCTTTTACTTAGATTATAATTTACTACATTTCTACTCCTTTTAAATTTCAAAAAAAGATCATCCACCGAATGATGTACCATGACTGAGAAGTGAGAAATTCCCTCATGTTTAAAAGGCGGAATAAAAGTACTTTTGACTGGTACTTTAGTGGTGTCTATTAAACAATAAGCATTCATATCTTCACTATCTGAACAAAAAGACTCACATGTAAAACAACTTTCACTTAATTCAGAATCACTTTGTTCACTTTCTATTTGCACAGGCACATTTTTATCAAAATAATTAGACAAATGTAACTTACATATCAGTTGAAAAATTTCTGTACAAGTAACATGTTGTCTAGGAAGTGCTGTAGGTATAAATTTTAGGCTACAGCCTAACACCGCCATTTCACATTCACTTAAACTGTGACCAAATAAATTCACAACAGCATTACATCCTACATTTTCCACAACATTTTCCAATGACAATAGCACATTACAAACATCAATATTTAGTCCGTTTTTGGAGGTTGTCATACCTCTGATATTGTCCATCTCTGTAATTGTCTGTATGCCCTCTTTTCCTCGTATAGTAATCTCTTTGGTTCCGAAAATTATTAGGTAAATAATCAGGATCTTGTACCCTAGGTAATGAAGGAAAGTTAGCATCTTCTTCTAATTCACCCATACTACTGATTGCCTCAGAAGATACAAAAGAGACACTTTGTTTCAAATTAGTTCCTTTTCCACGCTGATGCTTCTGTTGTTTCTGCTGAACTAATTTCTTAAAGGCATAGCCGCTGCTTTAATCATGGATGTCTCTTTCCAACGTATTGATTTTCCTTTTTATAATGTCATTAGAAACTTCTTCCAATTTAACATTATAACTGCCTAGTATTAAATTAAACTGTTCAGAATTAAATTGTACAGTTAAATTATTACAGCAACTTTCTATGTCTTTCTTAATTTTCCGTTGTTTCACAGCATCTCTTTCAATAAGAATGTGTAACCTTTCTGTCACACATTTGTGAGCCGACTGTGCCCACCTAACTTCAAATTGTTTATCAGTAGCATCAGTAACATCAAATGGGGTGGTAGGTGTTTTAACAAAATATAACCCTCTTGGTGTTATATCTAGGTCAATGTATCGTTGTAGACTCAAGATATTAAAGTGCAATGAATTCTCTTTAAATAACATTTTTTTCAAGAGAATCTAATGATCACTGAATTTCCACTGAAACATTAGCCACATTAGGCCGACCTACACATTGAAAGGGGTTATGTGATCTTCTATTACCCCCTTCTTTCATAATTCGTTCCCAGTTTTTACCAGTTTCATTACTTTTAGAACCAGGAATACCTTCAGATTGTATATCTCTCGCTTCTCTCACTTCTCGAACCTATTAGTATGTCTCATAACCAGCCTTCTTGGTTGATTGTTTTATGCTTTTCAGGATAGGAAAGGGGTCTCTCCCTCTTCTAGCTCCTCAGTTATTGCAACCCTTCTTAAGTCTAATAAACCTGATAAGGATTTAATTAACCCTGCAAGTTGCAGACCCATAGCCCTCTCAAATGGGGGACTTAAATTCTGCTCCAGGATTTTGGTGAAAAGAATGGAACATACCGTTCCACATATTATATCAACATCCCAAGAGGGCTTTGTCAAAGGGAAGTCCAGTACACATCATTTACAAATTCTTTTTTTATATAATCAAAAATTATCCCACGTACTAGAACCAGAAGTAGTGTCAGTGACAGATTTTGAGAAAATAATGTGATTACATCAGCTGGGAGCACATATAGGAGGTTATGAAGATATGAGCTTTCTAGGCTAGCTTGTATCAGCTGAGCAAACTAATATGTGGTCCCAATATCAAAAATTCTTACCTTACAAATTGTCATTTATCACAGGACTTCCTATTGCAAAAGGGAACAATTCAGGTGTGTCCTATTTTATATGCTTTTTCTGTTAGTAATTGAACCCCTTAGTAAAATCATGAATACTTCCAATTATTTTTTGGATGGCCCATTTATGGAGTAGAAACCAAATTCCTGCTGTTTGCTGATTACTGTTTTGTGCTTCCATAGGATCTAGTGAGAGGTATATCATGTATCATATCCTTATGAGACTCCTTCCAGTTGGTGTTTGGACTCTGCTGTAACCACCACAAAATTTGTGCTGATTCCATTTAATGCAGCTGCCATGCAGCTTAAAGCTGGAAGTCAAGAATTTGTTTCCCCTGCCTGAATGGCCTTCTTTATATTTGGGTATTCTATTGTAAACATAGCTGATTGCAATCTTAAGAAAATCTGGGATAAAAGTTGTGTATGGGTCTAAAGTTGTTAGAAATTGCATTGTCCTTCATGGGTTGAGTATTTGTGGTTAAGATGTTTTTTATACAATTGTTATTATTTGTCTCTCCTTGCTGTTAATCTCCTCCTACAAATGGGATGACACTAGGATGTGGATATCCAATTTTGTGTCACACCTACCAGGCTCTGAATTAGTACTGGAACTCTTTCATTGGTGTTTCAGATCTAAGGCATTTTCACTGGGTAAAATTTTCCAAGAAAGTAGAAATATTCCTTGCATATGGGCTAATCTAGAAACTCAGGCAATTCACAGTAACTTACCCTGGACATTAAATTGGAATGTTAAGTCTCCTTTGAAACATTAAAAATCCTAGAATACTATGTGAGATATGTTTAGAGGCTTATAAATGTTTATTATAAAATGTTACCCTGAGTTAAGCAATTCCATATCAGAACGTAGATGGGGGAAGGTTTGAGAAATCAAAAATGGGAGCAAAAAGGTTTATATACTAATCTGATGACCATGCTCATCATCAGGTAGATGGGAAGCAAGTCTTTGTTTCCTTTCAGTATATTAGGGAGAAATTACCTCTGCATGAGATGTATCATAGCTATTTGAGCATTGGGAATGCAGTAATGTCCTCAATATATTCGTACCATGAACATGACCCCATTTTCTAATTGTGAGCAAATGTGTCACAGATGGTAAAACAGCTAAGGTCTGCATTACCTCCTAAAGCTTCTACCATTTATAAACTTTTACTCAGGGGAGCAAGAAAGAAGGTGAAAAAAGATATAAAGGATCTGGTTAATGATCTGATTCATAATAAAATTCATTAAACATAATATAAAGTCCTATGCTTAAAACTAAGGCATTGCCCACATTTTTTAAAAGCAGGTGTTATTTCTATTTAACTGGTATTGGGCCCTAGAACATAGTATTCAAAAGGGATTTATCAAAACTATTCCTGTGGAGGAAGGGATTTATCAAAACTATTCCTGTGGAGGTTATACATTAGCAGATCATTCCTCACTGCACAAGGTTTGAACCTGCCAACCATTCAAAAACTTGTGGAAATGTGTTGCCAAATCAATGTCCATAAATATACCTTGCTCTGTTGAACTGTCCAATTTTGTAATATATACAAGCAATAATGCCTGACATAGTGTGTGTTAATGTGCAATGAATGTCCACCCAGGGGTGCAGCGTTGGGCCTCTATACCCCTGGAAGAGCATTAATTACACATTAACACACCCTGGAGGGCATTATTGTGCTTACACAAAGGGGTCTCTGTAAAATTGTTGTGTTTTTACTTACTTATGTATTTTTTAAGTACTATTTTATTTTTTTATTATATTTCTGATGTAAAATAGTTCCTCTGCCTACTGTTTCAAACTTGCTGTAGTATATGTTAATGGTGTTGGAGGAAGCATTTTACATCAAATATATATAATAAATAATATAGTGCTTAAAAAAATGTAAGCAGTGAAACAACAATTTTACATACAGCCCATTCTCTCACCCCTACACACATACACAGTCTCTTCTGCTTTCACACGCATACATATACACACACAGTCTCCTCTTCTTTAATACACACATTCACTCCAAGATCAGTCACACTCTATTGATCTCTCTCTCACATAGTCTCCTCTGCTTACATACATGCATTGAGTCACACATCACTTTCACTTTCTCTCTCACTTGCATTAGCTCTTTCTCACACACACAAACGCGCGTGCACATGATCGCACACACAAACACACACACACATACACACACACACACACACACACACACACACACATGCACACATGCACACGTACACACACACACACACACACACACACACACACACACACACACACACACACACACACACACACACACACACACACAGTCTCTCTGCTTTCATGGACGCATTCATCCACACATGCAGACAGAAACATAAATGCACACTTCTTTCGCTCTCTCTCTCGCTCTCTTACTCTCATGTGCACATACACTCACACACACACACACACACACACACACACACACACACACACACACACACACACACACACACACACACACACGCTTTATTTTATTTTTTTCTTTTTTATTTTACACTTGCTAAACAGCAAAAGTGCAGCTTAGTGAGCATAAAATAATGGCTCACTTGATCTCACTTTCACCAACATGCACACATACCATCAAACACAGTCATAAACAAACACACACACACCCACCTACTTTTTTTTTTTTTTTTTTTTGTTAGTTGTTTTCTTTTTTATATTTTACACTCACTAAACAGCAAACGGGCTGCTTAGTGAGCATAAAATAATGGTGGCTGTTCTGTTTTTTCAGTCCGAGCTCCATGGCGTCTTGATATGCTGCCATAAAGTGTCGGACTGGTTCTTCTCAGTGGGCATTACTTGTACATTAAACCCTGCTGTAGAATGCTTGTTCTCCAGTCAGGGTGCTGACGTGCAGTAAGGCCATTGTCTAATGCATTTTAAACCATTTGGGAAAAGAGGTTCAAATTGTCACTGTTACAGCTTGAGACTGTTGCTCAGTCTCACATTGCACAAAAATGGAAGTCACCACAGTCTTTCAGTTGGCTATTATTAAAAGACTGGATATTTAAGTTCCCTCATTGTTTGATGTAGTCTGCTATGCTGTCTCCAAAGGAAAATATCTCCTTACCTCAGCACAGCCACTTCATGATTTTTTTTATCTAGTCATTTAGATTTCCTATACATAAAATGAGTTGCAATTTATTTGAAATAGAAAAAGTACCTGTCAGAGGTTAGAATAACACCATATATTTTCCCTTTCAAAAACAGGTTACCTTGCCATTTCCAGCTGCTCACAGCTTGTATACTATGTGAAATATGTCAGACTTGATCACAGTAGGTACAGTATGTCACTGTAAGACATGATTAATTCAACAACTGCAGAAAAGATAAAGAAAAGAAAAAAATGCTTTAGTAAATAAAATATCATTTGGCTCCAACTGAAATATATCTGTCCATGATCATTTCAAAAAACACACATCTGCTTGCATGAATGGAAATTAAACAGGATGAAACAACAACCCCCAGGATTCACGAAGCCTCCGTGTAAGAGTTATAACTCTTACACGGAGGCTGCAGTTAAACGGAGTGATGTCAGCATGCTTTGCATATTCATGAGAGCATGCTGAATCACACCTGAGTCTAACACGGTCCATGTAAGACAGTAGGGGGCGTGTCCGTAGGCTGAGCCCTGCAAGTGGACATGCCCCCAGAAGTGTAAAAGTGCCCAAAGTAAACACCCACAACAGAGTCCACGGAAATGTGAATAAACACAACACAACACATGCCCCCACAGACTATGAACATAAAATATATATAAATGAACATGTTATATATTTTTTAAATTAATAAAGATGTTTAACCGTGAGTCTTTGCGCTTGTTTCTTGGCATGCCGTAAGCGCAGCTACAGTTAGCAGTCAGTGGGAAAGCATATAAGAACTAAATATGCAAAATAAGCCAGGAAGCAATAGCGTAGCGGTAGAGATGTTGGCTGAAGAGCAGGCATTCATGGTTCGAGCCCCCACAACACCAATTTTTTTTTCAAAATAAGCAGGAAACAAGTCCCTGACAAATATGTACACATAAAACCCCAATATATGTAAAATGTAATAAAATAGCCCATTTATATTGAAGACATGTGAGGTAACAAAAGAAGAAAAAATGCCAGATGTGCTCATAGCTGAGCTACAGTTTAACAGAGTGAGTGCATGTGCCCGTAGATGAGCAGTGGTTTAACTGGCACAAAATGAGTGCCCGTAGCTGAGCAGTGGTTTGACATGCTAAATCTATGTGCCCCTAACTGAGCTGAGTGTAATATGTGTGCCGATAGCCAAATGAGGCTTAAAGCAGCGTACCCGTTTTGCGAGCTGCGCACCACGCAAACAAGCTAACCGACGGGCAATGTTGAGCAAGCCGTATCAAAACTGCCTTTACACAGACACACCCCTCAGCATGTCTAGACAGTCATGAAAAATAAAAAGCGGTGGCCAGGTTCGAACCCAGGATACTATACACCATAGTCAAGGTACAGAACCACTAAGCCATGACAGCAGTACCTGTAAATGCAATAATAGCTAATATATAGGAATGAATACAAATTAGAGCATGACAATGCAGGTTTACTGAAGTTGATACAATTCCAAAATGGCCAATCACAGATATGTGCGGGAAAAACAGACTATATAAGCCCCATAGGTGGGAATAAACAGCATAAACGATTGTAGAACTGACCTACAGGCAGAATGACAGGAGTAGGAGAGGGTAGTCGCTTTCGAGCGCAGAGGTGGGGTGTTGAGGAGTCCAGGTACATGGTCTGGCTCCTAGTCCATAATCATGAGGCCCAACTCATGCAGGGCCAGGTCCTCTGGGGAGCATACAGGGCTGAGGCGTGGGACCGGTTGGCTCATGATCTCACCAGTGCCACAGGGATTCCAAGGACTGGTGAGCAGGTCCGTCACCACCATGCGGACCTGAAGAGACGCAAGCAGGACCAACTGAACCTTTGGATCCAGGAGGCCCGGCAAACGCCCAACGCCTCACTACTGATAAAAGTAACATTTAATTATGTATGTAAGAAATTAAACTAGCTGATATTATGGAGATGTGTATTCCAATATTACTTCATTTATATTACAGCTGCAGGTGTCCGTTCTGGGAACCGCATTGCCTATGGCGATAGGCTGGTGTGGTTGCGCCACCAGGCAGGTCAGTAATCCACTACCAGTAACTGTAAAGAAATATAAAAGTATGACAGTCAGCAAAAGAGTGCAGTGTAGTCAGTAAGGAATAAAATCTGCAAGTAACAGTGTGAAAGTGTATGCAAGTATTGCTTGATTACAAAAGTGTTTTCAGCCTGTAAGTTTAACCTAAAAATGAAACTGTCCAACATATATTCTGAAATAAAAATGCCCTGCCTGTAAGAAAATAGTACACAACCTGCAGCAGGCTGAAAAGTATAGCTGCAGAAGATGATGAAATCACATGTGTGAAATATATCCCTGTGGAAATACTGAAACATGACAGAAGTGAGACTGCTGGAAAGGATTGTAAGAAATACTGGTAAAACATGTCAATAAAGCCTAGAAGTACCATCCTGAATAGTAAAATGAAAGCAAGTGAGAGAGTGTGAGAAAGTGTCATGAATCCAGCAATACAGTAGTAATAACCCCTGAATAAAGTATACTGCAGTCAAGACAGAATGAAATGCATGTGAGATTCAAAACCAAACAGCAAAATCTGTTCAAAGTGTTGCTGCATCTGGAATGTGTATCCCAAAATCTGGATATGTTGCTCTCAGTCTGCAATATGCAGATAGGATGTTTGTCTGATATACCAAACATTCACACTTGTCTACAGCTATATAAAGCAAATGTAGCAGGATGATGTAGCTGAACAAAGCTAGATATGAATGTGTATGAAGAACCATAAAATGTATATTGATGTTGCAGTAACAGTCCTATCACCAAGTTGAAATAGTTATCATATAGGAAACTGTAGTTAGAACAGTAGTGTGTATATAACTGTAGCTATTAGAAATGTACAGCATATGTATTGTTATTCGAAGGTGTTAATATTACTTTCTTCACCCCACCATATAACCACATATAACCCATTCCACGTGAAAATGGTATGTGCAATCACAATTAACACCCCTGGACGTGTGTCCTGTTGGGTCATATATATTTGCATGTCTGTTGATGCATCTGCCCTGTTCATACATCCACACCTGATGGCCTGTTGCCATCAATTAACCCTGCATGTTGTTGGACTGTGTATTTCTGTTCAAATTATGCATGTGTTATGCACGCTGTTCAATGGTGTGAATATCTGGGTGTTTGGTTAATGTGAATACTAATGCATGCTGTTACAACTAATTGTGAATGGTATTATATGTCACTAACCCAAACTGTCATGACATAATGCAAAACGACAGGGAAGGTGGGTTCCAGCGGACCCACCTCTCCCACCTCAGCTGGCGAGTGCACCTGGCACTAGTGCCGAGTCCGGACCCTCCTCCAGTGGCCCTGTGCCACCTGCGGGTGAAAGCGCTGCAGGGGATGGGGCTCGCCCCCCCCTGCAAGTGTGGCTGGAGGAGGACCACCACTCACCCTCCATAGCGTCCGGACTGTGGTGCGTAGGGAGATTCGGGACTCTGTTCTCGAGCCCCTGCGCCAGCTCGAGGCACGGGTGGTGCAACTACCGGGCATGCCTGTTGCCCCACCTACACAGCCCCCAGCACATCCCCGTCCTGGGCAGTGAAGGAACAGTGGCAACTGCCTATGGGTGGGGATATCAGTTCCACTTTTGCCATCTGTGGGCTCATGGGCACTGGATATCCAAACCTCCGTCCCCGTCAATTGTGTAAGCCCCCCACACGTGTCATACACCACCCCTGTATGCATCTTGTTTGTCTTGTCTGTTTACCTACCCAACCTACCTCCCCAGCTGTACCGACTTCCTTCACCTGACATACCACTCTCACCTGAAAAAAAAAAAAAAAAAAAAGGGCACTCTGTATCCACAAAAAAATTACGCCCCATACATAGCTGCCCATTCCGCACACATGTCTACTGGACATGGAACCTATCAATTACAATTGGCTGTACAACAAGTATTATTGTTGTCCTGACACCTCTCTCAGGGGTGGAAGGTTTCAAATGTCACACCAAATTACATACATATGCACAGCTGTTGCTGATGAAGAAATGGTTAGCTATGGGCCTTACCTACATCCCTCCTGCACATCCCAAGCTTGTTTCCCTACTGTCTTACCCTCTTTGTGACCCCTTTTTCACCACTTTCCTGTCTCCCCATTTTCTTTTCTTTCAAAGATAATAGCGGTGTCTTGCAAGAGTATGCACGTTTAAGCGGTTGTAGCGGGTGTCGCTGAGCTAACCGCCAGTGCGCATGCATGAGCTCCGCGCAAACCAGCGCTAACCCGGTTACAACTGCTTAAAAGTGCCTTAGTCACTTTGATTGACAGGTCCTGTACTCAGCTCAAAAGCAAAATAAAATCCCACTGTGAGTCCCGAACCCAGAACCTTGGAAACAGTAGTCTGCATGACTTACCACTAAGCCATGACTCTTATACAAGAACATTGTGCTAAAATAAATATATCATGTAATAGTAGGAATGAATGTAAAGGGAATATAGATGTGTAGTACACAAAGCATGCCATTTAGAATTACTATCAAAACTAGTGGATTTCCATAATAGTAGTGTGTGAACAGAAACAGCCATGCTAGTTGGAAGCTAGTAGGTAATAATGTCACTATAGCACCTTGCAAGCCACACACATACTCACAGCAGGATAAGCACTGCCCATACCCCACAACCTCTTACAGGAACACATCTGGACCAAGTAATAAAATACGTGGAGCAAAGGCCCAAAACCAGGGACACATTACAAATAATGTTACAACAAACGCAGACAGTTCAGAGTAACAGGGTCTGCACTTTGTGGGATGTTTGGAAGGGTATGCGGTCTGAAACTTGAATGTTTGTCACCATATTCTGACTTGAGGCCAGAGTGACTTGCCAGAAAAAGGTGTGCATGAGATATTGACCAAAATATGAGGCAGAAATGTGGACAACCTGCAAATATCTGTACACATGACGGGTCTGACACCACCATATTTGAATAGTTAAGAACCTAGACATAGCAACAGTGAATGACTTACAGGGATGCCCCACAGACCCCATGTGAAATGTACAAACAGTAGGCAGAAAGGTGTAACACATGCAATGGTAACTATGGAGTCCTGAAAGTATTCATCACTTGCATGGCAGAAAAGTGTAGTAATACATATGCTCATGCTAACCCACAGTCACAACTGCAGCATACCAGACATTTTAATGGGTGTACCCCACTGATATGTACCATTCCATGAGGCACATAACAGATGAACCTAAAAGTCTCTGGGGCCTGCTCAGCAGCATACTCAAATACCCTAGTAGATGTCAAGGCCCACACCATGGCCAGACCACACTGCATGCTGTAACACCCTAGCAGATATAGCAAGCATTCCAAGGTGTGAATGTACATGGAAAATAGGAAAGCTACAGCAGCACACTACAGTCAAGACACCTAGCAGGCATACAAGTAGTGACTGTAAAGGGCAACTATTGAAGCCTTAGCAACAAAGTGCAAGCAAAAGTGAAAGGAAAGCACACACACACACACACACACACACACATTAACAGTCGTAGTAGTTGTAGGTGTCAGTGTACATACACAGTTAGTACAGGAAACTGGAGAAATGAATGGAGGAATGTTAATCTACAACACAGCTGGAAATATGAGAGAGATACCAACCTTTACACTCACAGAACACTGTCCACAGCATAACAGCATGGTCCCTGCCCTTAAAATCTGAAAGGGCTACGCCTATCTCACATACCCTTTTATAGCACTGTTCTGAAATCACAGTGAGAACTGCAATCAGTAAACAACTGGCTACATGCAATTAGCAAATGCTGGCTAACAAACTGGTGCAGAGGCCATCACATGGGTATATGCAGATACCTACAAAAGTATGCTGTACTCCCAGTCAACACATGCAATACTTTCATTGCACCCTGAGAAGGACGTGAGAGACAGACAGAGAGAGAGAGAGAGACAGAGACAGAGAAAACTGCAATTAAGCAGACACAAACAAATTGTTCAGCAACAGTTACCTGAAAGCTGACAACTGGGAAGTGGAGCAGCAGGACAGAGAACCAGACGGCAACACAAGCAGCTGTAACAAACACAGGTAATGTAAAGTAATACTATAAAGGTCTACATACTGTGAACCCTCCATATGTGTCATTGGTCTGTATCCATATGTATATGAAGATGTGTAAAGGGCAGGGGACATACAGCAACTATCAGTGAAGGCTGTACATACATTTGTATGTGAGAGCATCTATGTGCACATATCAATGTTGGTTGATTGTAGGTTGTAGTGCCATGTACAAAGTAGGTTTCACAGTTATGTATGTTTAGCAGTATGTTAGTGTGTGTATACAGTATGGTAGACAAATATGTTGATATACCTGTCTAACATATGGATACGTATGTATGTCAACATATGTATGTGCATATATATATATATATATATATATATATATATATATATATATATATATATATATATATATATGATATGCATATATGTATACATACATAGAGAGAGAGATGTAGGAATACATAGACAGATGTAGATAGAATATTGTACAAACATATCTATGTAATGCACACATACAGATATAGATATATGTAGATACATATACATAGACAGACTGATCTGACTATCTACAGGTATGACTGTATATGATGACCTGCAACACAGCCTGTCCCACCCCATCTGTCACTCTCATCCCATCTGTGCCCCCCACATCTATAGCAATATATGTACATCAATATATATATGTGTATATGTATACGGACATATATATATATATATATATATATATATATATATATATATATATATACATATAGATATATCTATATCTATCTATCTATATATATATATATATATATATATATATATATATATATATATATAGTGAGAGAGAGAGAGAGATGTATATAAATTCTGAGTGAGGCACATGTGTACAGATGTATTGCAACAGGTGCCTGGTGACAAAGGCATGGAGTGAACACCAGTGTCAAAACTGGAGTACCATACCACATTCCAGATCACCTACACCAGTAACCACCAGATATGTGATTGGCTGCCCGCCACTGCATGTGTCAGGGGTGAACAGGATCATAAATGTGTACAATAGTGGCCCCAATGATATTTACAGTGGCACACTATCCCTGGAATACCTGCACATGGTATGTGTCAGCAGACATGGTGTGTCAGCTATGGACATGTAGGTCGGTCTACTGTTCCACACCACATAATGGATGCCATGGTATGGACCTCACATGACAGCTACAGATATGGAGAAGGACACAGTGACATGTACAACACTGTGACAATGCACTCAAACACATTACCAATGCACAGTGACTGGCAACACCACAGAGTACACATATGCTACCCACATAGAGGTTACCAATCCCGGATTTACATATGTAAGTCACACCCATGACAGATGTCCAACAACCATAGTAACACCTCACACCATCCACAACCTAAATGTCTTCTGTGTGTCGTCCATGCCACTGCAATAGAGTGCACATGTGGAGGTAAGAGTTCCTACCCACAGATAAGACATACCCTGCAATAAACCACACAGTGTTAAGAAGCAAGACTCCCCATGAGTACATGTCACACATACCCCTGCTGAATGTTAGTCAAATAGGTAATATGCCATATGAGTCACCCTGTGTAACTGTGTGACAGCAGCAGGTACCATCACACCACACGTGTCACAATGGTCAGGGTAGCAGAACAGTAAGCTGCTGTAGTCTCAGGGGCAATAGCATATTGTATAGTATTGTATTGTAATGTAATGTATTGTGTTGTATTGTATTGGTATGTTGAGGTGCCTCCTTCGTGGAGTGGAACCACTGCTGCTGTGCGCCAGTGTACAGGTACATATCCTGTAGTCAGGCTAGTGTTACGTAGCACTTCTATATGTGTGTTTAGCTCCTGTCAGAGTTTATGTAGCATGCAACTGGGGATACCATCAGGTCCCATTCATGTTGTGTATTCTGCTGTCCTGAGGGTGGCTCTCACCTGGACATCTGTGATGACAGGGAGGTTACAGTCAGCTGGGATAACTATGTCTTATGTTGGGGGAGAGGGCGGGGTGACACCTGCACTGAACCTGTCTGCCACAATGTTGTCGATATCTGTGGTGTCAGTGAAATATTTGTTGTTGTGTACTAACTATGGGCATAGAGGATGGTTCCTGACCAGGTTGCTAACATAACTGAAGAAGGCCTTCTGGTTATCTGTAGTGTCCCTCTTGATTTCCCTCTCAAAGTTGCCCATGGATTTTGTATGATGGAAAATAAATCCTTACTAGTGCTGCTCAGACATGCCCTCCCTTTATGGAATTATGCTCTGTCTTGCAGTAGCTTCCATCTTCTGTAATACAATTTGTCTATGGCTGGGGTCCACCAGACAGGATGCTGTCCCTTTGTGGAGAGTGTCTTGGTCATATATGGGATTGCATGATCCATGCATTCTCGGAGATGTCTGTAGAAAGCAATTGTGTAGGGGTCAGCATTGTGGGTTGTATCTGCCACTGGCCCAGTGGGCTGAAAGGATACCATGTCACTGTTACAAAGTGTAAAGTTTGTATCTGTAATGTTATGCACTATAGTTGTTTGTGCTGGTGGTGGAGGTGGGATATGTATATCCAGGGCAATCAGTGTGTGGTCAGCTCACAGTAGTTGATGATGTAGGTCATACAGTACCTAGATACAAACCCCCAGAGTGAGGAGGTGCTCTTGACCTGAATCAGTGTTCTGACTGCTGGGGTTTGGTAGTATGTTGTATGGAGTGTGCCAGGTACTGTTGCACAGTTGCTGGCTGAGCACTGATACCTGGCCATCTACATGTGTATCCACCAATAGACAGACAGATGCTACATATGTGAGATATGTTGTATCATAACAGTCAAGTAGCATGTGTAGTATGTGTGCCAAATTCTGCTGACATATATTGATACCAGGTTATTTTCTTTCTCAGGTACATGGCCCACCAGCGGAATCCCACCTACTCCACAGCTGAGGATGAGGAGATACACCAGAGCCTGGTGTGGGATTATGCAATACTCTTTTCCCGCACCAGGAAAATCAGCAGGAGAGGGCTGCACTGTGGCAAGACCTTGTCCGTCGGGTAAATGACATAGGCACGCATAATAGGACATATGAGCAGGTACGACATCACTGCAGTGATTTAATCAGACATGTCCGTCAGCGTGCGTCGGATATCCACAGGCAACAGGTCGCCACAGGTGGTGGGGTGGCTACACATCCCCCACTCACCAGACTGGAGGGACTACTCATGAGTGTAGTGGCTCCAGTCCGCCAGCAACAACAGCAGCAGACATGCATTATGATGGAGGCTGGAGCCACGCAGCAACAATGCAGTGAACGTGCAGGTAATATGCCATATGTATAGTTGACTGTTGTGTACACTGGTAGTTAATGCATGTGTGAGGTGTGTCCTTGGTTTGTAGCTGTCACCATAGTATTTAATGTGCAAGTGTGATATCCTCAATATTAGCAGCTGACCTGTGAAAGGCGACTGTTGTACTACTGACCTGTATCATACTCAGTAACAATGGCACAGTTGTGCCCACTGACATTAGTTTCTTCACGTCTGCAGGACCCTCTGGTATAACAGCAATGCAGCCTATCCATGCTGGTGAGTGTGTATTAACAATTCCTGTAATAGTGTTGATAGTAATAGTACTATTTGGCTCACTTAGTAGTGCTCTTTGTATGCATGTAGGTGTGTCTGTGTCTGTGTGTTGATATCATGCATATTGAGTACTGTACAATTGTGTGAAACTGTGTGCATGTGTGCATGTATGCATGTGTGCATGTGTGCATGTGTGCACCTGTGCATGTGGGCATGTGTGCACCTGTGCATGTGTGCATGTGTGCATCACTGGTAATGTGTAGACATTGTAAACTGTGTTTCCTGTTTCCCTCCCACAGGTTCTGTTGCTGCTCTGGTGTCATGTAGCAGGGAACCTGAATCAGGTGTCGTGGGTACTGATAATGATGACATCTGTGTAATGGCACAGGAAAGTATGCCAGGGTCCGCCATTGGTCAGCCGATTGACAGTACACAGCTGTCGACCCCATCAATGAGCACAGTTATCCTGCCAATACACCCTTTGTCACCAATGTCCCTAGGTGATGGACAGCATACAGTGAGCATTGACCAGGGTAATGTGGTATCTGTGGCACATGCCTCCCCACACAGCAGCCATGGGCATGGCCCAGAGATGGTAACACACAGACAGATGTCCAGGGGTTCTCGTGGGAGCATCCGTGGGCGTACTGCCCCTGTCAGACGTGCCCACAGAGGTCTTACAACCTCAGCTATGTTTCGGGCTGTCATGCAGGCACAGTCACGTATGGAACGGTACACCAGACAGGGTCTGAGGGAGCTGACAGCATGTCGCACAGCCATGACTGACAGTATGCGTGACATTGCGGCTGCCATCCGTGATTTCACCAATGTCATAGACAGACATTGTGGGGACATATTAGACCGGTTCCACAACTACATGTCCATGAGCCAGGGCGATGGTGGGCGGTTGAGGTGTCGATGTGGCCGTATGCCAGCAACAGCAGCAGCTGGCAGTCGTCGTGGATGACAGCAGGGCCGCGGCTGCCCCCGTAGTGCCAGCAGCAGCCCCAGCAATGCTGGGTCTGTGCTGTCATCAGACCACCCCAGGAGACCACGTGCACGTGGCTCTGGCCAGGCCCGACAGGGATCTGTGTCCAGTCAACGAACACCTGCTTCTGATGACAGTACCCAGTCTGGGTTGGTACTGGATACGGTCCGTAGCACCCCTGCAAGGCACAGGTACCGTGTCCATGGCCAGAGACACTGATCTGTATGACCTGGCAGGTACAGTCTGTGGCTGTCCACAAACACCAGTATATGGCAGCTATGAGGTGGAACTGTGTGCATCCATGCACACATGCGAATTGACAACACCTAGGGCTACCGCATACACGCACACACTGCATCAACATTGCCCCACCTTCTACTGCTGTCCCTCACCAACACACATACACATACATGTCAATTGGTGGTATCGGTGGCTGACTCAGGCATACCAAGTTCACACCCTGTGCATATGATGAAACTGTGCCACCTCCTGCAATCTGTAACAACTGTGCAGGTACAGGTTAACATGTTGCTGATGCACAGGGTGACCACATAGATGTGTAGTAATAGTATCATGTTGTTAACAGCACTGTGTGCTGAATTAATTGTGGGTATATCACAGCATGCCTGATGCAGTAAGTGTGTGGTTGTCATGTCCTGTTGTCTACACCCATGGTAAGTACCATAGTGTATCATCTGCACATGTTGGCATACTGGTGGTAATGATGTCAACAGAAGGCTACATACATAGGTAGCACAGGGGATAAGGTAATGAATGTAGTAATACACAATGATGGACATGTAAATTGCAAGCGGCATGTTGCCCACACTGGACTCTGCAAGCAGATGTTTGAGGATGTTGATATGTGTGCAGTACTACACGACTGGTACAGGACACACAGGAGCACCCTAGCACTGCATGCTCACATCTCATACCATGCTAGACAGCCCCAACACACATAACTAACTGTCACAGGAGGGAGAGTCCCCATATATGTCAGGGATACTGTGGTGGCAGGCCAGGTAGCATACATCCTACTAAGTATGGAACCACTGAGTGAAGGCTCAGTGTCTGTTATTTGACATGTGTATTACTGCAGGTATGAGCACATGGGTTTCCATCCAGTTATTGTACTTCCTGACAGTACATGGTCTGTACACTTGTGTGCACTGAGACTGGACCCTAGCCATCTGACCCATGTATTTCCATGTACATGTGCATAGTGCCTGCATATTTGCAGTGTTACCTACTGGAACTGGTACAGCTTGTTTGTTGTACAATGGACTACATGCAGCCCTGTTTACTGTAGCTTTGTTTGCATGCATGTTTGCTTGCAATTACCCTGGAATACTGATCACACCTGCAATACATAGTTATAGAGCTTCTGTGGACTCCTAGTGCCATCTGCATAGCTTACTATATGTATGTCCATGTCCCACTTGACATGATGTCACTGTTTGTCCTGTTCACATGTACATTGCCTGTGACACAGTGCATATGACTTACCTGGCATGTGTCCACGTGAGCAGTCATATATGCTACTGCTAACTAATCACAGGCACTACACCTTCACATATTCATCTTCTGTTGAACTACCTGCTTTGCTAGGGACGGCCTGCACCTGTCACCCCTGGGCTTTCAGATATTGGCAAAAGCTCTTGCTACCCCCATAGTGCCTATGTTAGGCAAGGCTCAAATGACAAACCCACCTTCATAGGTATCACAAGGGATAAGAAACTAAGAGTAATGCTACCCAACGCCAGAAGTCTAAACCTCCAAATGCATGCACCCAAAACATTCGTTGGCATGGAGAACATCGATATCTGTGCAGTAACAGATGCCTGGTTCAGGGCTACTGAGAGCACACCAGCACTACCAGGTTTAACCTGGTTGATTTCTTTGAAACAGTCACCAAGGCCATTGACGAGGGGAAGGTGGTTCACACAGCCTACCTGGACCTTGCAAAAGCCTTCACAACAATACCCCACTTGGGCATTCTAGAGAAGCTCACCAGCTTAAATATAAGCCTCTATGTCACTAGATGGATTGCACAGTGGCTCAAGGACAGAACCCACATGGTTAGAATTGCTGGAGCCACGCCAGACTCCAAACCAGTTACGAGTTGTGTCCCACAAGGCTCAGTCCTGGGACCTCTCTTGTTTGGTATATATTTATTGGAGGTACAGGCCAACACGGACAGACTGTGGCTGACCAAATATGCAGATGACTGCAAACTGGCCACCATAATCGACTCTCCAGCCGACACAAGCATCTTCCAAAGGGGCATCATAGAAACAGACAACTTGTGCCAGAGCCATGGCCTTCAGCTGAACAGTGTTTAGAAAGGGGAATGTGCATCCTGTCGTCTGTTCACCTAGTTGTCAAAAGGGACATTGTCCTCACACACACTAACCCCCCCTCAGCCAAAAACACACACTTGCCAATTGCAGGATTCAAACTCCTATCTGACTATGTTATGACACTCGAGATGGACACATTAGCAAAGTGTGCTATTCGCACTACTGGGAGGTTTTCCTTCTCTTGCTGTACTTATAGGGCACTGACATCATCAGTGTTTAGAAAGGGAAATGTGCATCCTGTAGTCTGTTCTCCTAGTTGCCAAAAGGGACATTTGCCTCACACACAATTGCACACACACTAACCCCCTCAGACAAACACACACGTTCCATTTGCAGGATTCAAACCCCTACCTCACTATATGATGACACTTGAGATGGACGCATTAGCAGAGCACGCTACTCGCATTATTGGGAGGTTTGCCATCTCTTGCTGTACTTATAGGGTGCTGACATCATCAGTGTTTAGAAAGGGAAATGTGCATCCTATAGTCTGTTCACCTAATTGCCAAAAGGGACATTGTCCTCACACACACTAACCCCCCTCAGCCAAAAACACACACTTGCCATTTGCAGGATTCAAACCCCTATCTGGCTATGTTATGACACTTGAGACAGACACATTAGCAGAGTGTGTTATTTGCATTACTGAGCAGTTTCCTTTCTCTTGCTGTACTTATAGGGTGCTGACATCATCAGTGTTTAGAAAGGGGAATGTACATCCTGTAGTCTGTTCTCCTAGTTGCCAAAGGGACATTTCTCTCACACACACTACCCCCCCTCGGACAAACACACACACTTGCCATTCGTAGGATGCAAACCCCTACCCAACTATGTTATGACACTTGAGACGGACGCATTAGCGGAGTGTGCTATTTGCATTACTGGGAGGTTTCTCTTCTCCTGCTATACTTATAGAGTGCTGACATCATCAGTGTTTAGAAAGGGGAATGTGCATCCTGTAGTCTGTTCTCCTAGTTGCCAAAAGGGACATTTCCCTCACACACACTAACCCCCGTCAGACAAACACACACACTTGCCATTTGCAGGATTCAAACCCCTACCTAACTATGTTATGACACTTTAAACGGACACATTAGCAGAGCACGCTATTCGCATTATTGGGAGGTTTCTCTTCTCCTGCTCTACTTATAGAGTTCTGACATCATTGGTGTTTAGAAAGGGGAATGTGCATCCTGTAGTGTGTTTTCCCAGTTGCCAAAAGGGACATTTCTCTCCCACAGACTTACACACACACCAACCCCACTTACACATACACACCGAGCATTTACAGGATTCAAACCCGTACCTAACTATGTTATGACAGACACATTAGCAGAGAGCACTATTCGCATGACTGGGAAGTTTCTTTTCTCCTGCTGTACTTATAGGGTGCTGACATCATCGGTGTTTAGAAAGGGGACTGTGAAATCTGTGGGGAGGCAGACACCAAGCACACTCTGGCTAAGCTGTCATTCCC
Organism: Protopterus annectens; assembly: GCF_019279795.1. Classification (NCBI taxonomy): domain Eukaryota; kingdom Metazoa; phylum Chordata; order Ceratodontiformes; family Protopteridae; genus Protopterus; species Protopterus annectens. The sequence goes on along the minus strand of NC_056744.1, from coordinate 1,116,426,818 downwards.
TAGGGCAAACAGCCTAGTGTTGACCTCTACATCCATATGTTTAATTGTCAAATGCACATTATTTGTTGCTGATAGACTGTTTGCACATCTTTATTGCCATAGCATTCCCTGTTTGTATGAACAACTTGTGCATCTGTGGAAGATGTTTGCATATGGGAGGGATCTACTATATCACGTTTGTCTCTGTAGTCATTTAACTGTGTGCACTGGGCAGACTGCTGTAATGTGGTTGGTTCCTGAAATAACACATAAAAATACCAGATATGTGTGTCCAACTGCTAAACTGAGATTTGGCCTAAGTGTGTGAGCATGCCCAGTTCAGCCTTCCCATGGCATGTTGTCTGACATATGTCTCATTTATCAAAGTGTGTGAGCATGCCCAGTGTGAGCATTCCATATGTTGGACTCTGCAGCCCACCACATTTGTGGATGAGTGTGAACTTCAACAAATATCACCCGTTTATGGTTGTGTGTTGTGTGTCATGTTGTGTAGTTACTGTACAACTGCTTTGTGTGTGAACACAACAGGATTATACTGTGCCTGCAGTGTTTGCATGGGATACTTTGCATACAGTTGTCAACATCCTTTCACACTGACCTAACACTGTAGTACTGTATAGTGTACTGGTAGTACTTTGACTGTAGTGGACAGTATCCTGGGCTTTAGTGCTATCACTGCTTTACATTTCGATAGTGGGCACAGCAGCCTGGTTAGGGGCCAGTTGTGTACATCTGACCATGTTGCATTCTGTTCAGATATGAACTACTTAAACCAGGCTTGTCCAACATTGGTAGTGTATTCCACAACATAGGTGTACATTTGCAAATACTAGCGATGTGCCCTAGTCCATGTCTAATGCTAGTTGGAGAGTGTGTTTGTCCTTCAACACACATTGTAAGTGGAGTTTGCCATGACATATGTCATGGTTAGTATACTGTGCCTCTGCCTACCTGTGACATGACAGTGATACCCAGGATAAAGCTACCATCTCCCATCCACTCATCAAGATTCCTATTGAGGAAGATTGATAAGTGACTCTATGGGTAGCCTGTACTGGGGGTTCACTCATGGGTGGGGGTGGCTTCTGTGTTATGGATCATGCAGTACAGCTTGTCCTATGTAAGTCAGTATTGGGGTTCAGGTCTCTCATGTGCATAGCTCACTGCCATTCAGATTGTACAAGGTGCAGCATGTTTATTGATACCAGCAACACAGGCAACACATGGCATCTGTGCAAGCTCTTTGATACTCCTGGGGACTTTATGGTTGATGGAGGTGTCTGCTGAGGTACATCCCACAGGGGCTATTGTAGTCAATTGTACCGCTGATGCAGGATGACTGCAGAGCCACAATGACCTCCCCTTATCTAGATCTGACAACCTTCATGATTAGGTGGGTATATGGTATGTTTCTGTAAACACTACAGCACATGTTTGTCCAATGCAGGATATCTATCACCTTGTGTCCCCAGGTCTCTCATTACATGTTAACTACATAATGGGTTAACACCTATGTGGTAATTGGTGGGCACTTACTGTATATCCACGGTGGTTGACTATACACGTTTCTGCAATTAGCTTGCTGACATGGCTATGGCACCAGTTGTCTGTTTCTATGTGGCCCTTTTATGGGATGCTTGTGTCAGCTGGTGGATCATATGTGGTGAGCAGTTTGTAGTCCTCTGCAAACATGCTCGGACACAGTCCTTCCATGTTTGCCTGTACCTATGGGACATATATACCAGACGAGGGAGATCCCAGGACCAAGCCTTGTGGGATGCCAGTTATATCTGGTTTGTAGTCTGACATGGCTGCAGCATATCTGACCATGTCTGTTCTGTCCTTGGTCTGGTTTGCAACCCCTCTACTGACATAGGGGTTTATATTTAAGCTGGTAAGCTTATCTATAATGAACACGTAGGGTATTGTATAGAAGTCTTTGCAAGGTCCAACTACGCTGTGTGGACCACATTGCCCTCATCAATGACCTTAATGACTGTTTCAATTGAGTCAAACATGTTTAGGGGCAGGATCTGCACTTAAGAAAGCCACACTGGGTAGGGTCCGGTGTCAGTAGGTCCCCAATATCTTTATGTCTGTGGTACATGCTGATCCTTTCCATAGCTCTGCAGACCGAGCTTCTCAGGATTCTGGGGTAGTAGTTTTCAGTATCCATTCAGACAACACCTTTGTTGAGAAGGACCACTGTTGTTGCACACTGCTCTTTGGGTACATATTCTGTGGTAAGGCTGACATTGAGCAGTAGTGTGGTTTGGCATTCCATTCATCTTGGAGTCCATGTTGCACTAAGCCCAGGACACCATCTCATACCATTGCTGCTGTGTGTTTTGCTTTGTAGATGTTGGCTGTTACCTCAGCATCTGCAATGTCAGGGGGCCAGCAGTCTGCTGGGATAGATATTCTGCATTTGGAAGGGGGGGGTGTTGCACTGCACCTGTCAGGATGTATGTTGGCAATATGTGTGTGTGTTTGTGATATTTGTGTGATTCAGAGCATATCTGTGAATTCCCAACATGGTTCCTACCATCAGTTGTGAAAGCCTTGGGATTATCCTTAGTGTCCTGTACAATTTGTATCTTCATAGGTTCATACTAGGCTATCCATCCTAGGGCATTTGTTAGCCTAGCCAGAGTGTGTGTGGCGTTTGCCACCCCTTGCTATGTGAATATTATGGCCATTTATGATTTGCTTTGCTGTGCCTCTGTCTGGACATGACACAGTGAAGACCCCCAGTGTAACTCTACAATCATCCATCCACTTGGCAAGATTCCTGTTGAAGAGTGTCAGTGAGGGGCTCTGCCTAACATGGAGTGGGATTCTGGTCCAGGGTGTGGGGAACCTCTGGATTATGTATCTGTCCCACCAGCACATCCTATTTCATTATTTGTTGAGGTTGACATCCCTCACTCTCACAGCTCCGATGGATTTGAGTTTCTGGGGTGGAGCATGTCCATTACTCCTGTGTTGGGCATGGCCTTCTACAACAGGCATGCAATGCCTCTGTGTAGGCAGTATGTGACTGCATTCATCTGGGGTGTCTACAGCCAGGCAGCATATGACATATATTTGAGACCCTTTATCCTCTTGGTAAGGTACCTTTGAGGTCTTTCTAACTGCTGCAGGTGTCAGGTAAGGTACATCCCATATGAGGCATTGCACTAGATTATGGGTGTGATTAGAGAACAGTATAGGGGCACAATGACCTCTGTTGACGTAGATGTGAATCCTTTCCTGATACGATTGTCAAATGTAGACAGTCTTCCTAGCCACATTGGCAATGTGGGTGTCACATAACAGGTTACTGTCCACTTGTGTCCCTAGGTCCCTGGTTACTCCTTCCATACATAATGGTTTACCACCTATGTGGTAATTTGTGGTACCTTGTTTGGTATTTGGTGGTACATTCATACTGTCCAGTGTCTTCAGGACGGCTGGGTAGGGTTCCTGTGTGTGAGAGTGTGGTCTGTAGCATGCTACAGACTGTACAGCAGTCTTGCCTACAGTTAGTTGCACATGGGTGGACTCCAATGCCTTGTGCATTGTCAGTTACCTGGACATATGGGTGTCTGTGCTGAATATGGATACTCACCCTCCTTTTATGTTTTGTTCCAGGTTTTGGGGCCATGACACATGATATGTGGTATAACCTGGTAGTGCTGGTGTGCTGTCAGGAGGCTTGCAGCTGGTTTCTGTCACTGCACAGACATCAATGTTCTCCATACAGGGGATGGCCTTGGGAGCATGCATATTGGGGTTTACACATCTGGCATTGGTCAGCATTACCCTTATGTTTCTTTCCACTTATGTTTTCTAGGGTGGTGGGTCAGTCTTTTCAGCCTTGCCTACAAAAGGCTCTATGGAGGTGGCAAAGGCCTTATCCAATATTCAGACGCCCAGGGGTAACAGGGCCAAGCCATCCCAAGAACAGCTGCATGGCTTGTCAAGCATGACATCCCAAGCAGACAGACATTGGATCCCCTTGGAATGACACCAGTAAGTGTGCCACTTGCTATGACTGATCATTCCGTGTTTGTACTGTGGCATTATTCTTGATAAGGGTAGGATTCTGCAAATGGTGAGTGTCATACCGGCCTGGACTACATAATCAGAGAGCTCATCTATGTCTCTTTTCATGTAGTCTAGGGAGGTACATCTCAGGTCATTCACACCAGCATGGACTATGACTGCATTATATTTCTACTTGCTTTGGAGTGACCTGCATACTTCTGTTATGTGGTGTATTGTGGCAGCCTACAGGCAGCTTACAGTACCCTTTCCCTTGTTCAGTCTGGTGTGCGGGACAGCAGTGTGTCTGACTATGGAGTCACCTATTACAACTGTATCAGGCATGTTGTTTCTCCTTCTGGCCTGTGACTGTTTGGCACACCAGCTTTGTGTACTATGTGTTGCATGTGCTATGTTTGGAGGTTGTTTGATTGGGTGTCTGCTTTAGAGGCCTCTGTTGGTGTGCTGTGTTTGTAACTTGTGCCTCCGGGAATGTTTTTCTGTGTTTATGTGTTTGGTTTGCAGTTGTGATAGGTCTATGTGGGACTGTGTTTGTGGTGTGTGTGGTTACCTTCTCCTCCTGACTAGTTTTGGGAGTACTGAGTTGAGGGAGCTCAGCCTCCAGTTTGGATAGATGGTTGCATCTCTCACATATATTTGTATTTCTTGGGTGGAGTTGGGGGTTGTCTGTGTACTTGGGGCAGATGTAACATTGCCTCAGGATTCACAGATTCAACTTGTTGTGGCTGGCCTTAGTGGATTGTATGTGTGGACAGATTTTATTGCCATACTACTGATCAGTGATTACTTCATTGTTTATGTTTGCTCTATCATGTAGTAGCTTCCTCATTCTCTTGCATGGTTTGGTTATGGCTGGTGTCCACCATGCCAGATTCCTGCGTGTATGGCATTGTATCTTGTTTTAATTTAGGATTGCATAATCCAAGCATTCCTGGCAGTGTTCATGGAATGGCTGTTTTACAGGTTCTGAGGTGTGGCCCATATTTTGCACCTGCACAGGACCTTTAATGGATTCCACATCAGTTTGGAGGAGTGCAAATATTGCTTAACACATGTTTTCCACTGTGGTTTTCTGGCCAGGGACTGTGGTCAGGATTTGTATATCCAGTGTGATTACTCTAGGGTCTGGTTTTACCAGTGAGCAATACACTTCTCATCTTGCCATCCAGTACCCATGTTGCTGATTATCACATCCAGTATGCTTACCCCTCTTGTGGGAGTGGTACGTTGTTCCTGGGCCTTTTCGTTTATGGATTCTATGAACTTTTGTCCTACACTGCTGGAGCTAGTATAATGCTCCCAGTCTATGTCTGGATATTTTCAGTCACCCAATATAATGTGGTTTGGAGGACTTGATATATTCATGTATTCCAGCATAGGCCAGGTGCAGTTCCTGGTGTTGGGACAGTAGTCTGTAGCAGGTTATAAACTGGGGGGCAGTTTTAGCCACTGTTACTTGACCATGGCTAGTCCATGCTGCTTTTTGTTGTGGTACCAACATGGGGGTGTGGTTATCCTTGACAATTCTTGCTAGTCACCCTCATTTTGTAGCTTGTTCTATGTTTTGAGGCTGTACAGCACAGTATGAGGTGTAACCTGGTAGTGTTAGGGTGCTGTTGTGAGCCTTGGCTCAGTTTTCTGTTACAGCACAGATATCACCATTCTCCATACTGGGTGAGTTTAGACTGCATGCATCTTGCTGTTTCGACTTATCCCTTATCTTATTCTTATCCCTTCTGATACCTATGGAGATAGGTTTGTGTTTTGAGCCTTACCTATTCAGGGCACACTGTGGGTAACAACAGCCTTTGCCAGTATCCATATGGCCTGCACTGATAGGTGCACGCCAGTCCTAGCAGGCGGTGCATCATGTCATGCTCAGCATGTCATCCCAGACTGGCACACATTGGATCCCCTTTGACTAACTGCGATACTTTCGTCAATTATTGCACTTGATCATCTCATTGTCATGTTGTGGCATGATGCTTGGTGAGGGTAGGATGTTAGTCAGGGTCCTCAGGTGTGCATATAGTACATGGGGTTACATTACTTAACACATAGCATTCATGCCTCAGGTGGTGCTGCAGGGCTGCCTCTGTCGGATGCATATTACACTTCCTGTACATGTTTGAGAGCAGGTTGTGTCATGTTAGGCATCCCTGTTACTATATGAGTGAGTCAGAGAGGTATCATTCCCAGGGTTCCTACTGAGCCAGTGTATGTGCTATGCGTTGCCTCTTTGCCAAGGCCAGGGCATACTGGGCATGCCTCCTTCTGCCTACTGGGGCAGGCTCAGGTTGTTCCTCCTCCGAGTCATGCTCTGCCTGTGATGGCCTTGGCAATGGTGGGGGCTGTTTGGCCCGGCCCTATGCTGGTCCTGCTGCAGCTGTTTTCGCAAGATCATATTATGTAGCATAGCACATACCATGACAATTTGGGTACATGTAGTTGGTGTGTACTGCAAGGCTCCACCAGATGTGTCCAGACACCGGAACCGTGACTTGAGCAGCCCAAACACATGCTCTATTACATTACGTGTTTGTGCGTGTGCCTCATTATGGCATTCCTGTTCAGGTGTGTGTGCGTTTCTGATGGGTGTCATCAGCCACGGCTCCAGTGCATAACCTGCATCCCCACTAGGTGTCCATGCGGGATGTCCCCATTGGCAAATGTCTGGTACAGCTGCGTCAAATGCCAGATGTGGGAATCATGGTAGCTCCCAGGACAGCCAGCACACACATTCATTATTATGCCCTGGGCATCACACACGACCTGGCAGTTGATGGAGGGGAAGCCCTTGCGGTTGATGTATGCCCTACCCCGCTCACCAGCTGGTGCTTTGATGCATATGTGCGTGCAGTCTATTGCACCCACTACCTCAGGGTATTCCGCTATTTGCTGGAAGGGACGCATATTGCTGGCCAATACCTCATGGGCATTGGCGAAATATACATGATCACCGACATGTGCTGACATGGCATCCAGGAACTGGTGCAGTACCCTGGAGGCTGATACCTGTGATATCCCCATCATATCACCAGTTGGTCTCTGGAAGGTACCTGTTGCTAGTATTCTTAGGCCAACACATACCTTGGTTTCCACTGGGATGGGTTCCCCTCTGTTGGTTCTGTGTGTGAGGCGTGGCCTGCACAGCTCCACTATTTGCTGCAGGAGGTCTCTGTCCACTCTATAGTGCTGTACTATCTCCATCTCATGTAACCCATGGTAGGTGACCCTGGGCCTGTACACTCTTCTCCGTCTCCTCACTGTGGGTTGTCTGGCACCATCTGCATTGTCACCACCCTCAGCAAGTCGCCTATGTCTCATTATGACAGCTATGGCAGCCCCTAACATTTCTGCTCTGAGTTCAGCTTTTTCAGTTTTCACTTCTGATAACTTAACTCCTGTCTTGCAGTTTCTCTTGAGAGAAACATCCTGCACTGCTGTTTTCAGAGTTTTAAGTGCTGGACTGGGCTACTATTCTGCCTGTGTAATTGCCTGCATCTAATTGTTTTCACCTGCTAGCTCCAGCAGTATTCCCTGCTAGCTTCCTAATAAATCTGTTGCTTCCTTTTTCCTTTCTGTTTCGTCAGGGTGGAGCCATGTGTAAACCAGCAGAAACACGCTCACAGTGGCTTACACGTGCGCACACATACTTACACGGTTCAGAATCTGCTTATTCGGATTAAAACGCGTACACGCCCGCGCTCAGTCTGTCTTACATGCGCGCACACTGCCTTACTCGCGCTTCATGGCACACACACGTGCGCATGCACACCCAGCAAGACATTTTGGTGTAGGCAACAGTGTACACCTTCCATTTCTTGACTTTCTCATGCTTAGTTAGTGGCACATCTCTTTCCATGATATCTGTCTGACATCTGTCATGTCACTCTGACCTTCAATGAACTGCATTTCTTTCTACCATTCCCCCCTGTGATGTCATCTATCTCCTACTCTGTTCCTCCCCCTTCTGTAACTCTTACACTACTCAGACTGTGCTCATTTGCTATGTGACAGTGGAATTCAGTATCCTTACACTCATTTGCATCAGATTGCCTACTAATGCTTAGTTACATCTCTTAGACTCAGCTTCCCCCCTTAGCAACCACTACACGGTGGCCATGTTGGTTTTAGTCTGCTGGTCCCTGCATTGACATTCCCTGTATTGCATAAAACCTACATTTGTAGGTTTAAAACCTTCGTTTTTATGTTTTATACAGCGCAGCCGTTTTGTGGGCTGCGCTGGGTTTAAACATTGGCAATCGCCGAAAAAAATTTTTTTATTTTTAATATATTTGCATCAGGTTACTTTGCCAATGGCCACACATTTGGCCATTGGCATGCTGCCTGACACATATGCACCTTTTATTTGGAGCTGACATGGCTCCATTGCAGTTTTTGCAGAAACGTACTCAGTTGTCAACTGAGTACATTTCTGCAGCTAAAACGGCTCTTACATGGGCTGTTCTGGGCTTCCTGGATCGCTAATCATCCTCATTTGCATGCTATTTGGCTGCAAGTGAGGTGATTAGTATCCACCACTCTGTAAGAGCCATTTTAGCTTGTCTCTTACACAGACTTTGGGCTGTTCCTGGATCACGAAGGCTGCATGGAGTCTTACACTACTCTTAGACTCCGTGCAAGCCTTCGTGAATCCGACCCAACAACTAAAGCACTTGCTAGACATCTGATACCATATTTTTTCTGTATGCTTTTTAGTACTCCATGCTTTCTAATCACCCTCTTCTTGTGAGCTATGTGTAGACAATCCCTAAACTACCTTGCACCTTGTAGGACAATAATGTTAAAAAGAATGATGACAAGAAAGGGCTGTCATCCAGGCAGCCATGGAGGAGTTTCTTCCTTGTCTGGAACAATCCTTCATGTATCATCAAGGTTCAGGGAATGCCTCATCCCAGCCGTCAGAGGATTTGGCTTCAACCCTCCAGACAACTGATATCAATATTTCAGGACTGGATCCTAATTATTGCCACACCAAGGAACTACTGAGCATCTCCAAATGCACTTACAGTTCTCTTCATCTAGCTGTAGAAAAGGAGAACATTTCTATTAGGTGCTAACCCTAACCCCAGGTGAATAATGTGTGCACATGCATCACTGTGGCAGAAAACTATGTATTCCTTTGGTATATGAATATTACCACACACCACCATTACCAGCTTGACACTGCCAACCTCTCTTTTTCAGTCTAACTGCATTTAGTGCTGTGACAACCTCCTATTGTATGGAGATGATTAAACAGCTGAAACTACTTCTTTTTCATCAGGCAAGCTTTTATCTTATCCTTACTCCCACCATACTTTGCCTAGGTATTGCAATGCCAGAGCTGCCATGTGAATTCAGGTCATCTTGGTCAACACCTGAAATCACTTTGACCTATATGAAAAGTGGCAACATCCACCAGCTAAGCATCTTCACAATTACATTAGCAGTAATCATTTGATATCCTTGCCATTCATCTTCAACAAGAATGTAAATACCAGATATCATTTTATGTAACAGCGCAACATAAACAGGTACAATGGCTTACTTTTAACTCAAAAAAACTACTCTCTTAGAATTAGCAAAAGTTTTAAATATTGTTTAGCTCTCTTTGTGGTTGATATTTTCTTTTCCCCTTTTTCAGAAAGTTGGTTTAATTAAACAAAAAATGAATGCCTGAACTACTACATCAATAAATTAGGAAATGATTTTCTTAGTTGATGATCATATAACAAAATGCACATTATAGTTTATACAACGTAAATGCCTCTGCTTTCTCTTTATGTATATTTTCTATTATACCTCTATTAATAATTCAGCAGACGTCCATAATTAAATAAAGCAAGATATGTGATGTATTTACATCTTACACAACTCGTAGTCAGTGACTTAAAAGCATAACTGTTTACCTGCTCACACATATCACTTCTAGTCTTGTCTAATATTTAGAGTGCTCACTCCTACTGTATTATTCAACTTATTTTCTTGAAGTATGTTTGCTAAATCTTTTTACCTTCTCAGTGTGACCAAGTCTGTCCTGTTTATAAAAGAATATTTGGCATATACTATCCCATTTTCCATTTACACTATAACCCTAATTAGAAAGCTTCTTTGAAATAAGTGGAATACAGTTTGCAACTTTTGATATTTTGAAACAATAAAACTATTATTATCCAACACTGGTGCATCAAAATGATACTATTTTGTCTTTTAAGTTGTCATTCTGTGAATATGGTGTCATTTTAAAAATGTAGCCTTATTAAATTTAAAAATTTGTGTCTTGTTATATGCAAGATATTACAAATATTCATGAATAACGATTTGGGATTCACTATATGAAGTCAAGGAAATCCACAAGGTAAAAGAAGAGCAGCAATTGTTCAGAGAAAAAAAGACTCTAAAGAATTCCAGTAGCTAAAATGTACGAGTTAGTCAAGAAGCCCTTCACACAGTGTTTCCTAGAGCATTCAATGAATAATGAATCTGATATTGAAGATAAAGGTAAAGACTTCCCTCTGCACTGTTTGATTTTATTTG